>NC_081414.1:505004663-505245163 GCF_030272615.1 Cryptomeria japonica
GACGAGGTCTGGCCTGAATCAATCTGATCAAGGCAACAATATTTAGATATCGTGAACATGCATTGTTTCTAGGTGATGTGGCAATTGTTGAACTTTTGACTGTGTTCCAACATGATGTTGGTCAAAGATGCCATCACGAAAATGGAGGTTGAACGAGGTCAACCTAGTGAAAGCATGAGATAGAAGAATCTGATTCAAAAATCAGAATAGAAGCAGCTGCACAAAAAATCTGAAACATTGGAGGAGAATTCTGGCACGAATTTCGAGGTTTGGAAGAAACCCAAAACTTAAAATTTTCTGCAGACTTAAAACCTGATATTTTTCCTAAAAATAATAATAATTTGTAGAAAATAAAAAAATACCTCTGATTTTTTTTTGTAAACAAAATAGAAAAATATAGATGATTTTTTTGCTAAAAAAAGGGGCAAAAACCCTAGGTCGGATGTATAGCATAAACAGCGCCCACAGAATTAGCAGAAATCGCTAACTATTTTTAAATTCCAAGGCAAATTCGCTGGAACAAAAATTGAGGCACGAAAAATGAGGCAACCAAAAAAATCTGAGATCAACCCAAAAAAGCTCTCGAAAAGCCCACCAAGAATCTAAAATAAGAATGGAGATTTGATGGCTCAAAAATTGAGGCACGGAAAACGATGCACCCAGAAAAATTTGATGACCCAGTTGAGGTCTCAAACAACCCACCAAGAAGCTGCAAGCAAAATAAAATTATATTGAACCATGAAAAAAAAATTGAATGAATGATTCAATAATCGGATGATTACATTGAACGATATACACATACACACGTATATATAGAGGTTACAAGACGATGTTTCTATAATTAGAACATAACGTTAAAGTAAAAGATTAAAGAGCTAAACGCTAAATTAAGCATGAAAGCTAAATTAAGCTTAAAAGCTAATTAACTAAAAAGAAAAAGTAAAATGCTAAATAAAGCTTAAAAGCTAATTAGCTAAAAAACTAAATAAGTCGACTACTTAAAATAGAAGATGACCACTAAAAATAGAAGATGACCATTATAGAAGATATTAATATTATTTTAACATTAACTTCTAAATTCGAGATGAAAGATCTTGGTTTGATGCATTATTTTCTTGGTTTAGAATTGTGGCAAAGACCAAATGAAGTCATATTGAGTCAAGGGAAATATGCCATTAATCTTTTGAAAAGATTTGGTGTGTTAGATTGCAAGTCTATGGCAACCCCCATTGAAGCAAATCTGAAAAAGTTACATGAGGTTGCAACTTGTTCAGACTTAGTTGATCCTACTATATATAGACAATTGATTGGATCTTTGATGTATTTAGTCAATACAAGACCTGACGTATGTTATGTTGTTAACACTCTCAGTCAGTTTATGTGTGAGCCTAGACAGATTCATTTTGTTGCAGCTAAACATATATTGAGATATGAGCATGGTACAGTGGGATATGGCCTGAAATATACTTCTAGAGAAGCTCTGAAATTGCAGGGTTTTTCTGATTCAGATTGGGCAGGATGTGTACCTGACAGGAAAAGCACTTTAGGGTATTGTTTCAGTCTAGGTTCAGCTATGATTTCCTGGTGCAGCAAAAAACAATCATGTGTTGCTCAGAGTGCAGCTAAAGCGGAATATGTTGAAGCTTGTGTGGCTGCAAGAGAAGCAGTGTGGCTTCGCAAATTGCTTGCAAGTTTGTTTGGGCAGCCTTTGGAACCTACAATGATTCTTTGTGATAACCAAAGTTGTGTAAAGCTTTCGGTTAATCCTGTTTTCCATGATAGATCCAAGCATGTGGAAATAAAATATCATTACTTGAGAGATATGATTCAAAGGAAAACAGTGGAGCTCAAGTACATTTGCACTGAACAGCAAACAGCGGATATTCTCACCAAACCACTTCCTAGAGTGAAGTTTTATTATTTCCGAGACAAGCTTGGCATTGTGGAGAATGATGCTCTTGCTGAGAGAGAATCTCAGCTGCAATGAATCTTTTACATTTGTTAATGAGTTCCTCTCTGTGAAGGAGAAGTTCGAGGTGAAATCCCTTGTAATGCACTTTTCTCTATGACAGAGAAATTTGAGGTGAAAGCCCTTAAGGCTCTTTTCACTAATGGGAGTAGCCATAGTGAATGTCATGTTGAGAGACTCCATGACAACATCTCGTTGAGTGACTCCATGATGAAAACTTGTGTTATTTCACTCATGGGAATAGCCATGGTGAACATCATGTTGAGTGAATCCATGATGCCTATCACGTTGAGAGAATCCGAGGTTAATTTTTGTTGTGATTGTCATGTTGAGAGATTCCATGACTTGAATATCAGTGAATGATATCTCCCTTGTTAAGAGGGAGTGTTAATCTGTGTAACTTCAGGAGACATCATTTCATGCAATGTCTGTGAGATTCGTATTGCTGATTGTTCATGATAATTCTGTTTTTTTTTAGTATCCATCACCGCATATGTATATGTTGCTCGCATCTCTTCGTGGAAGTATTGTGCGTTGGCTGCCGTTAAATCTGATCTGGATTCCATGGAAGTATTGTGCATTGGCTGTCGTTACCATCTGGATTCCATATGTTGTCCTCTTATCTTGATGTCGGTCATGTAACTGTCGTCTTTCCCTTGGGCGTGGTCTTTCATCTTCACTCCGTGGAGTTATGATTATTCGATTCATTTTATAGATCTCTATGTTCCGACTGTGATCCAGTTCAGGCATTCTATCTATGTTATGTATTTTGGTGATTAAGTTCGAAGAAGGTATTCAGTAGTGACTAAGTTCGAAGGAGGTATTCTTCAGTAGCTTCCGTGTATTGCTCGATCCTTTCTATATAACCTTTGTATGAATGATCGATGTGCAAGATATATATATGTTGTAAAGGAGGATATATGTGGTATGCATTGTAGAACTCATTTTTGACTTATTCGGTTGATTGTTAAATTGATAACAATCATATCTTACTAAGTGTATCAGCTTTGTATCAGATTTGTTTTGATAATAAAGATATTTTTAGTGTGGCTGGGTTTTTTCACCCTCAGGTGGAGGGTTTTCCCAGGATAAGTTTTGTGTCTTTGTGTTCTTGCAAGAATACTTGATTCTGATTTCTGAGTGTTTTTTTATCTTTCTGGTTCTAAATTTAACAAGAAGTGGCCTCAGAAACCAGATTGCAAAAATAATGTATCAGCATGACACTGTGTTCAAGGGTCGCTACCACAATATGTAGGTCTGCTGCAGTTTGTAGGTACCTACCAAAGACCAAAATCGTTTTGATCATTTTTCACAATTGGTGAACAGGGCCTTTGGGATTTTTTGATATGGTTCAGAACTATAGGTAAAATATACTCACCAAGGATTAGCAAATACATAGTTTATAGATTTTCCACGAATAAATAAACAAGCGATTCACTTTTCTAGCTTCTGTTAAAGGTTGGTAGTGCAATTTCTCCAGACGTCTGGAAAAGCTGAGATGTAAGCTTATATGTTGATCTAACTTTACATCAAAACAAAAAGTGAGTAGTGTCAATTATTTATGAGTTATTGACAATTGTGTGGCTTTTTTGATGTATGTGTGTGACTAACTTTCTAGTGGATGATAAATTGTGCTACTCATACTAACCCTATGTTTCAAAACCCAAGATCCATGTAGGCAAACAAAATATCCCACAATATATGCATCACATAACATTTTGGCATAATGGTGCAGAGGATAGAGGATCCATAGGTTGTTTATGCATTCAAAATGTCCATCTATAGCTATATATAAGAGATCCTTGATGTGAACACCTATGGTCCGACTGGAAGAATACAGTCCAATCTACATGACAGGTAGGGAGCTCTACGGATGATAAATAGTTTGCAAAAGTCATTTGTTACAAGTGTGTAATTGACAACTCGATGAGAAATTAACTTAAGAGTTGCTTGAGATATCTTTGAAATTCTTGTGATGTTTATAGTACTCTTACGATGTATAGATTATGCTGTATGTTTAGACATGACTTGTAAGCTTGTGTATGTATTTGTTTGTGTGTTGTTGAGTGTTGATGCATGTAGTCATGTGTTGTGATGTCTTATGTAATATTTGAATGTGTTGTAATGTAATGTTATGTTGTGAATCATAGATTATAGAAGAACTTATGATGATTATGAAAATGAATGCACATAAGAAAGATAATAAGTACTACTTGTGGACTATGAATCTCCCATTTGACCATTTCAAGCCAAGTTGATGGTTGGGTAGGATCAGATCACCTTCACTCTGTTGATTCATTATACCTTCCCCATACTTTCACAATGCTAAGGATGGAAACAAAGGTACTTGGGCACATATCAAATTGGTTACATACAGATAGAAACAAAAACAACTTAAGTGTTGAGTTGTATCTCAAATTGTCATAATCCACTCATTTGTTAAAAATGTCTAGCATAATTTGTAATGCAAATTCTATGCAAAGTTATCAAATCTTGACCAAAATCATCACCAAGCATTTTGCACTACATGAAAGATGGAAGGCTCTTAAGAGGGTTTAGCTCAAGATTTAATTGTGGAAGTTAAATGCCATTATGAGAAAGATAAATACACGTTAGTATGTGTCAATGAGAGAGAGAGGTGTGAGAGGAGGTAAGAAGTTAATAACAAAAACAACAAACAAGCAAAATGACACATCAGTTCATCTAGAACAAGAAATATAAATCTCCGATAGATGATAGACACCGAACAATGGAGGTACAAAATTAAAATGGATTAAGGATTATACCTAATTGCAAGCTAAATCGTGCTAGCCCTGCAAACAAAAAATCCTGACATCCTTAGGGATAAGGGCACAATGAATTATTGTTTAATTATTTTAGGATTTCTTTTGCATTTCGAGACACACTCAAAGTTTGTACTTTGTAGGGTTGACATTTGTATTTTGTAGTTTCAAAATTCATGGGGTACACTCACATTTACCTTCACTCTCCCCATCTCTACGCAATTACGATGGCTTTAAATATAAATCATCGGCCATTTCACCTTTTTTAGATGTTTTTGCATTTTTTGAATTCCCAATATTATCCGGAGGAATTGAAAACATCTGTATCTTTTGGGTTCCCAAGAAAGATATTTGCTTCCATGATTAGTGTAACCACTTCCAAAACTCCATTTATAGTCACCTATACTAAATATAGCACCTCCTAAGAAATACTTCTAGGGAAAAATAAAATTAGGAGATGGACACTCCTATATCCTATTTAGGAATTATTATGCCACATTATATTGACTATGATATATTTGTTTATTGTAGTTTCGTTAGTTTGGTTAAAGGGATAGGATTATAAAATAGCTATTATAACTCCCGAGCCTACAAGGACGGTTTCTTTGTGAAAAATTGTTGGATATTTTGTTAGGTTTTGCTAAAACTCAACAAGTCCATGGTTTGACACAACTAGAGGGTTGGTAAAAATACACCAACGAGACTAGAAATTGGGTTCAAATGCAATGTCCACAATTTGTTTGTTATTGAACCATGCATTTGCCCCTCCATTAAACACATACAAGCAAACACAAATTTCATAGCATATTTGTTAGGCACTTTGAAGAATTTTCAAAAATTTGGATTTCCAACAAGCCAGTTTCATGTTTTTTTATCCAAGCATTTTAATTTGTGAAAAACAAATGAGGAATTGTCAAAAATTGCTTAACAAGTTGATTGGCCAAAAATTACCGAAAGTATCAAGTCCCAAAATAATCTTCTACTTGCCATCAGTTGTTTGATTAATGTTGGATAAACAAAACTAACTTCATATACCAACAATAGTGCAATCAATTATATTTTTATAATCACTATTTTTGTTGTTATCAATATTGTAGGTTAATGTATAATCAAAACAAGCTCCACAGCTGGCTCAAACTCAACAAGTGCAAGTAAACATGTTGGAAGGGAAATGCCTATGAGCCTTGACCCCAATTGAAAATATGGTATAAGGTGACCAATACAAGGGTTTGTGATTTGTACCCGATGCCAAAAGAAGCTTCATGAAGGCATTAATCACTTCAAACACCATCTTGCAAACATTCCTTATCTTAATGCCAAGCCTTGTGAAGCAACCACTAATGAGGTGAAACGAGAGATGATGGCCCTTCTTGCAGCACTAAATGAAACAAAATGGATAGAGCAAAGGCACAAAAAGCCATTGCTCCTAATTTGTCAAGAGAATATGATGTGGATATGCAAGGCATTGTGCACTCCGACATTTGTGGTTGTAAATTTGCTTCTACTTGGACATTTGTATGTTATGGAGCTGCTAGTGAGGGTTTTGTGCTTGGTGGATCAAGACAAAAATGCAAGAGGATATAAAACTGAGACAATGGATAGGGCCAAAGACGCCATCGAAAACTATTACAAGGGAGATGCAAATAGATTTGCCCTTATTTGAGACATTATTGATCAGAGGTAAAACAAACGACTCCATCAACCCATTCATGCAGTGGAGCACTATCTAAATCCGATGTTTTTCTTCTCTAAAAGCTTCATGGATGCTAATGGGAAGGTTATGGAGGGCCTATCCTATATTGGGAGGATGACCCCTGAGGTTGAGGTGAGAGACCTCATCATTTCTAAGTTGAAAAATTATAAGGCAACTAGGGGGAGGTTGTTTTGTTTGCCACTAGCCATACAAGTAGGAACCACCCAAACAATAAGTAAGAAAGAGTTATTATATCTTGCAAGTTATAAACTATAATTATAAATCGAATATTTGTTCATTAACAATATCTTGAATATCTTATTTGCATGGTCTTGGTGAGAAGATTGGGATGGAAATACCCCAAATCCGCAAAGGCTAGCCCTCTAGATTTTAGCTCAACCATGAATTGCTTATAGCTGTGAAAGAAATTGCAGTTTGTTTGCTGCCAATCACATGAAGAAGCATAATAAATTGACTCAACAACACCTCAAGGATCCTTTTTTGTGTGATACAACATTTGACTTTACACAAGAAAGGTGACTGAGCAACCAAAGGAGATTATTGATTTGGCTGAGACTGATCCCTACAATGACTAGTCCGTGCAGGATGATGGATCCACCTTGTTCACAAAGGATGAGATTGCTTATTTCAAGAGGCACGCGGGATTGGATTGGATGACATTGATATGTTGGAAAATTCATTGTAATATAGTTGTACGATGGAGCCATAGGCTCAATCTCAACCAAGCACAGAGCCACAATGAAGTGCGAGGACCATACCCTCTACTCCCAATTTTTTACTACGTCAAGGAAGAGGAAATTGTAAAACTTGTACTTTTTTAGTTGCATAGATATGAAATTGTTGATGATGATTTTCAAAGACAATCATCATAAAGTCATAATACTTATCAGTTAGCAGCTAGCTATCGTATCCAGTATCCAGCTTTGCATGATGGCACAATTTTGTAATTCATACATATTGAAGATTCAAATTTAAGAGAAAACATTTTCTCATGGTTTTTTCACTCATTTGATACATTTTGTAATTGAATTTTGCCAAAAAGAATGTGCTTTTTTAAGAAATTTTAGTATTTTTTAGTTAAAAAATTATGGGCTTGGCGAGCATTATTCGTTGAACCCAAGATTAGCATCAACTTTTTAAAAGTAATTCATTTGATCAATGAAGTTTTAATGTGTGTGCATACAAGTTAATGTAAGTGGCATCAAAACAGGATTCATTCTTCCTCCAAATTTTGGCCTCTGCCTGAATTCATACCATGTTACAGCGCAACAGCAGCAGATCATTAGCTGAATGAAGAAAGGAGATGCTATTTGAGCTTGTAGACCGTATGACAGTCTCAAGTCTCAATTACTCTCTATCTAGAACTGTCCAAATTGACTTGAACGACTTGTTGTGCCAATAAGTTGATGTGGATTTATTCCCTATGACTCAGTGCATTAATGTTCCAGACATCTAATTAAATATCTTCCCACCCAAGCAACAATTAATTCCTTCAGTGCCCTGTAGCTTCAGGCAAAAAGGATGCTACATGCCAAGTTCCAATCATTGATGTGATCAATTTCCCTATATAAACCAGAAAATCCTGTCAGAAAATAAGAAGAAGAAAAAATATCCTCGTGCATTTTTTGGACGAAGTCATCAACATGTAAAAAAAGAAGTGAAGGTGAAAATTTGACTCTTCCGTGGCTATGCAGAGAGAAGATTAAAATGCAGCAAATTTATTTGTTCCATTAGGTTTTGAGATTCTTACATACGGATGATTCTGAAAAAATGCTTTACATGTTGGCAACATGACACATTACTTTATCCATTAGTTTAATTTATTTTTTTTAAGTTGTGAATATTGATGTCCATTGTTGAATAAGTCTTCTTTGCACATTGGTAACATAACACATTACTTTATCCGTTGGTTTAATATTTTGGTAAGCTGTAATTATTGATTTCTATTGTTAAATAAGTCAAATCTAACATGACTTTTGCTTTGGTTTTAATAAAGAAACACTAAATAGTTAAATGTGTTTCAAAAAAATAAAAGATTACAATGTATAATTCAGCTTAATGTGATAATTCAAATGTTAGCGAGTCTATTATCATTTGGGTTTACTGAACTGTGAAAGATATAGTTATTTAAGTGTTTCATTGACAATTCTGTCAAAATACTTTAGGTCAAGCCAAAATTGTTCTTTTATAGTCTCAATGGGTCAAGAAAAAGCATGAAAGTCATTTTAGGTTGGATCATCAGTGGTACCCAACACCCTTATAAAATATTTTTATTAGGGTGCGAGAATCATTTTCCCTTTCTGCACATTTAAAAAAAAGGTTATCATTGAGTATTTTTTAGGGAGACTTCCATACATGGCAAGTCAAGCCACAACACATTCTGATTGAATAGGGCATAAGAATTAAGCATGGACACACCAAAGCCATACCTTCCTGATGAAGTGGCAACACAGACTGTTAAAGACCAAAAACCAATAGCAATAATTGGTCTTAGGTTGTCAAATATATGTCTACGGCAAAATCAAAGATGAAAAACTCTGCGAGTTTATAAAAGACTAGCGAGCCATAGTTGGCCACGAGTCACTCGCGGATAAACTCAGCACCGAGTTTTTTAAAAACGTGCAATGAGAAAAACTCTAAAAAATTGCCAAAAATCGCAGAGATTCATGGGAAAAATCGGTGCTAATAAGTGATTAAGTTGTTAGTTGCGAAAACCTAATTTTTATTTCATATTGTCTCTTTTGGAAGCCGCGACAGAAAAAGATTTGTGATGCCGCCGACGCGAATAGGGCATGAAATCGGGAACAAAAACCAGACACTCAAGTTTTAATTGATTTCCACTGTAAAATTTCGGTTTGTTTCCAATTTCCATCAGCGCTTTAGGATTTGTTAAACACATTATTTGCTACATCTTTAACATTGCCCAGAAACACTGCAATATCAACTAAGATTATACAACAATCTACATTCTTTTTAATAATAGTTATAGAACAATGTAATTTTTTTTTAATAAATTGTTGTATTTACACTAATATAGAAAGAACAATCTATTAGAAAGAATAGTTCAATAGAGATTAAATTAAAAGCAAAATTTATATAAAAAAATACATAGATTAAATTAAATATATATGTTGTAGAAATATTAAAATTTAAGATAATCATGATACCATGGAAATCAGTATATGTTCTACAAATTTGGTGTAAATGTTTGTTTTTGAATGATATTTTTTTTTAAATGTATTTTCAAATGTTCGATAAAGTTGCCAAGTTATTGCCGAGTTTTTCCCCGAGTTTTTTCGAGTCCCGAGTTTTTTTAAAAATTTGGGCTCGCCAAGTCATTGCCAAGCCTGAGTTTTTCAACTATGGTCTACATCACATAGAATTCTACATGATTTCAAAGCAAATTTGGGATGATCTTAATATGTTGTTTGGATACCAAGCATCAAGTCCTGAGATGATCCTAAAACATAATCTATTTGGAGTCCGGACTAAAGATAAAGGCAACAATATCATCCATCACATAAGTAAGTTTTGTTCCTTGATGAATCAGTTTGGTGGGATAAATGCCAGAATAGATAATGATGATACTAAAGTTGTCTTGTTAAATGCTATTGCTGCTATTATGCTATATATGCTAATATTGTGCTCACATTCAACAAAATTAACCTAGTTTGAACGATTGCAATCTCTTCTTTACTTGATGAAGAAAATAAAGTCATCAAATCAATAAAGGATGAAACAGCACCGTTTATAAAGAACGAATCTAAGAGTTCTTCCATATCAGGTAAGAGTTCTTCATCCACCAAACCAAATCAGATACAGATATCAAAGAATTGATCCGTATGCTTTTAGTGCAAAGAATAGGGGCATCCTGATGAACTGTGTTCAGCAAGCAAAAGACTTAGAGATGACACAAGTTGAAAATATTCAAGGCACTAGTTACTAGTGAAAGCAATGACAAAAACTTTGGTTTCGCAGCACATGACAAAGACCTCCCCACAAGGATAGTGAGGAGAAATATCTGAAGCTTGAACCAAATTGAATCAAGGATTTTTCCTTATGAATAGATGTGTGTGCCCCTCTTCACAATGTGTCGTTCAGTGTGGACAAGATTCTCACTGCAATTTTTCTAAAATGTCAAGTAGAGTTTCATGCCACACTTGTTGTGAACTGTTGAGTTTGTTCTTTTTCACAGAATGCAGTTAATATCATTAAGGACCAATTCAACTGTGAAGGAGGATAGAGTGTGTCCCCGTCCATAATTGCTGTAAGATTTGGGTAGTTGGGTGTCTCCCTATCAATTGACCAAGCACTCAATCAGGCCATTCCCACTGAGGTGAGAAATTTAATTAAATCCTGTTCACAATGATGTAAGCCATGAACTACTTTATATGTCTTAATCATTGTGAACTAGTCTGTATGTAATAGTGTATCAAGGTTTTGTAATTGTTTAGGACTTCTGAGTTTGTCCAAGTCCTGGTATTTAGTACTTTTGCTCCTCCTTAGGACTATGATGTAATAGGGGGGAGGAGGGAGTGTTAAGAATTATTACATCATACTTTATGAGTTATAATACTTAAATAAAGGGATGGGATTAATATTACTTTTGATTTAATCCTATTCATTAGGTGATTGGATGGTTACATGAATAGATGTGTGATCAAGTAGGTTACAATAATAACTGTTTGTTGAACCCAGGATTAGTCATCAACATTGTATGATTATTTCATTTGATCTAATTAAAATTTGGTGTGTCTGCGTACAAGTTAATGACATACTATGGGCCGGAAGCATATGCACAAATAGTTAGTGAATATTTCTTTCAAAATGAATTTTCATCTAGAAACAACATTTTGGCAGTGAGTAACACCAAAAGCCATACAAGAAAGTTGGGAGGCAAAGTCAAACATGCATATGATGAAAGCATGTTATAGTATTGACCCAAGATTAGTAAACATTATACATAACCTTTAAAAATTGTTCTTAATTGCTTTATGAAACCTTTTAATTGTCCTGTCAGAATAATATTTCATAGATAGGCAAATCATATTTCTTGTATGGCAGTCAACCTTACCCACATCTGTAATGGTTGATGAATATTTATTTCTGCCAAGTATTCCATCTCAGGATCTGCCCTCAACCACAGCAATGGGGATTCCAGTCTGCAAAGAGCAAAGGTAAACAAAAACTGAAGTCAAATCATTTAATGATTGGAAAAGATGGATAGATAAATACTTTGTTTGCATCCAGGTGCAAAATTTTAAACATAAGGAAAAATGCTTACCCAGAACGTGAATCTATAGTAGCTGCAGCCTCTAAATTATCGTCTGACCCATCAGCTTTACTACCTTTTTTTGGGCGCTGGATACGACGAGCTGCAAGCTTTGAATGGCATTGTATTTCTAGTAGTTGACAGGTATCTCCAGCCATGGGTAAGCTTGGATGATCATACATACCATCTAGTTCATAAACTCTGACACTCATCATTCCAGGCCAGCCAATGTCGCCTGTCTGTAACTTGCTGCTAACAGTACCTCCAGTAACTTCCGGCAAGAACCTTGTATTAGAAGTGCATCCACGCAGAACAGCCAACTCAATCATATTTCGCCGCTTGTTGTATGACAGTCCCATCCTTTCAAAACAATCACTTATAGATTAAATTTTAGAGTAGACAAATTTGCAAAGAAAACTAGTAATGAAGATAAATATTTCAAGAATATCATTCTAAACTAAACTGTAACAAAGAGCAACAGAGCAGACCTCAAAACTGGACAGCCAAAAGACTCTACCCAGCGAGGAAAGAATTCCTTCAGAAATGGTCGTTCCAAGTTACCAATTTTATTGGCAAAATGACGAAACTGCACATGCAAGAAACAAATTATCAAATTGTTGAACTACAATGCTTTCAATATAAAGCATCTTTGGGAAAAACCTGTGCCATCAAAACAACCCACAGCTTTAACTCTACATACTATAATGACCCATTGACTCCACAAAAGTGGTTGAAAGGAACTAGTTACACTAGTTATTTTTATTTGTAGAAAACAGCCCAAGTTCCAATTGGGTTATAGAGACTGAAGCAATAGAATTTAAAAGTGATCAACTCGGTTTGATGTTAAAACTCTAACTAGGAATCCGATTTCTAATCGGATAAATGAGTGTCATTGTGTGTACTGCAGTATCATGTTCATTTGAAATTACGTATCTTATAAGTTGTATCTCACTACCTTATTTTGACCTTCCAAATAAAAAAACATTTAGTTTGGCATAGCATTTCATTAAGGCTTGTTATTTGCAGAGTCTCCAATTAGTTTTATCTCAATTTGATGGTTTTCTTATTTATGGGGTAGTCTTTTATTGCTTAATGGAAATTGTGCACAGGTCACCCATCCTCACAAGTAAAATAAAATACAAATCAAAAGCTACCAGCCAAGAATGTTAGCACACATATTAGGTTCCCAAAAAGAAATTAACCCATCCTCACAAGTAAATAAATTACAAAACATAAGCTACCACCCAAGAACTTTCCAAAAAGAAAGTTAACAAGAATGTTTTTACACATTACAGTAGTGTAAAAAGGTCTTCATTCCTCCTGCTCAACTTGCAATTTATCTGTATCCTTTAGCTAGATCTATTGCTTTTAAATACCATTTATTACCCATCTAGTCAACACTATTTACCACCATGCTCGTGACAATTCGTTTGTTTGTTGTGGACATACATGGTAAGAGAATAGGAAGTGAATTAATGGACGCAGACTGTAGAAATCTTAAAAACAATCCTTTTTTAGGTTTAGATTCAATACTTCTTTTCTTTTCTCCCAAACTTTTCTACTAGAGCCATCACTGGCTATTTTGTTGGACGGTGTTAACAGGTTTATTATTGACATTTCAGCATGAGAGCATAGGCATGTATTATTTAGTTTTAACTTTTATTTTGCGTAAGCATGTATTATTTGGTTTTAACTTTTTATTCAATTAAAATAAAAACAATAAATTATAAATATTAAACAATAAAAAAGACAAGAAAATAAATTAATATAGACGAGAAGAATTTTAGGAAATACTGAAATGGAAAAGAAATTATGATTCATATATTTAATATGAAGGATGAGGCATAAAAAAATTGTAATTTCACGCACTCTAAAGAACATGAAAATAGTAAAAAGTAATCATTACTTCTATCTATATGACTTTTAAAAATTATTAAAATATAATAGAATTTACAAGCATAAAATTTATGGTCTTCAAAAAATAGAAAAAATATAAAATTTACAAAGACTTTTCTTCAGCTCAAGCAGTTTGTAGGAGAAAAAAACAACAACCAAGTAAACAATTTAGTTCAATACTACAAGAAAAAATTAGAAACTTGATTCTTATAATTTTTTACTTAATTCTTGTATTTCTAAATGATTTTTTGTAGATTTATGGAGAGACAATTATGGTGATGGCCCGCCAAATCTTCAAAAGATAGTCATTTGTATTTTGTCCCAGCCATGTAATGCTTCTAGGTGTGAACGCAATTAGAGTTTACTTGAGAACATTCATACAAAGCAGAGAAAGAGATTGACCCAACAACGCCTCAATGATCTCGTCCTCTAATACAACCTTCGCCTTCAAACTAAAAAGGTGGGGGGTGTTTCACATGAGTCCATTGACTTGTATGGTAATAAAAATGGATTGTCAATGAACAAAATGATGATGATGTCCTCCTTACTAAAGAAGATCTTGCAGAATTGGAGAGAGGAGCAGCAGAAGCAGCAGAATTGGATGCAATGGAGGAGGACGAAGACAGTTTTGATTTTGAAGCACAAGAAACAACTCATGTCGTAGCACCTTCTAGTTCAAGGCCTCAAATATTGAGTTACATTAGGAGAGGAAAGAGGAGGATGTAGATTAAATTTGGTTGTTTTTCTCATTTTAACATATCATTATATGTAAACATTTATGAACTTATGATGCTGTTATACATTTGAAAGTTTGAAACTATAAGTATGATCGTTGATCATGATTAATGAATGACGAAATTTCAAATATTGAGTGTTTGAAGATCATATGACATGCGTAATGTTTGAATTATGGCTCTTATGTTCTCTAATTGCATTAATTTCTTTTTGGTTTTTTTGTAAAACTATAGTTTTCTTCTTTGTTGAGTCCTAGCCGAACTTTTTGCCAAGTCCAGAGTACAAGTCCCATTTTGGGCTGCCAAGTCCACGATGAGTCCAAGTCCTCAAACTTTGCATAACATCAATTAGAAACTTGATTCTTATATTTTTTTACTTAGTTCTTGTATTTCTAAATGATTTTTTGTAGATTTATGGTGGCAGAATTATGGTGATGGCATGCCGAATCTTCAAAAGATAGTCATTCGTATTTTGTCCCCGCCATGTAATGCTTCTAGGTGTGAACGCAATTGGAGTTTACTTGAGAACATTCACACAAAGAAGAGAAATAGATTGACCCAACAGCACCTGAATGATCTCGTCCTCTGATACAACCTTCGCCTTCGAACTAAAAAAGTGGAGGGTGTTTCACATGAGTCCATTGACTTGGATGGTAATAAAAATGGATTGTCAATGAACAAATGATGATGATGTCCTCCTTACTAAAGAAGATCTTGTGGAATTGGACAGAGGAGCAGCAGAATTAGATGCAACAGAGGAGGACAAAGACAGTTTTGATTTTGAAGCACAAGAAACAACTCATGTCGTAGCACCTTCTAGTTCAAGGCCTCAAAAATTAAGTTACATTATGAGAGGAAAGAGGAGGATGTAGATTAAATTTGGTTGTTTTTCTCATTTTAACGTATCATTATATGTAAACATTTATGAACTTTATACATTTGAAAGTTTGAAATTATATGTATGATAGTTGATTATGATTCATGAATGACGAAATTTCAAATATTGAGTGTTTGAAGATCATATGACGTGTAATGTTTGAATTATGGCTCTTATGTTCTCTAAATGCATTAATTTCTTTTTGGTTTTTCTGTAAAACTATAGTTTCCTTCTTTGTCAAGTCCTAGCCGAACTTTTTGCCAAGTCCCGAGTCCTCGTCCCATTCCCATTTTGGGCTGCCAAGTCCACGACGAGTCCGAGTCCTCAAACTTTGCATAACATCAAACTTTAGTGAGGCAATTCACTACAAAGCAAGGTCACCAAGGACAAGGGTACTTGGAGACTCTGGAGACTAGTACTAGTACTAGTATGGATAATTTTCAAAAAAAGGAGATGAGGTACTTGGAGATGCTTTTTTTTTATATAATTTAAAAATTTCCAAAAAATATCAAGACAGAGAACTTTGAAAACAAGAACAGTGGTAAAGTTTAATATTGACTTCGAAATTGAACAAAACATGAAATTAAAATTGTTTATACTGCTAGCAATCCTTAGGAAAAGAAAAGCACAATTTGGTTTAGAAAATAAAATGGCAATACTCGAAAAGAAAACAATTAACATGAGTCCCGTGTCTGTCCCATTTCTAATAAAAGTTGGTCTTCTTTTTGCAAAAAACAAGACCAAGCGAGCTTTTTAGGATTTTTAGTGCCACATTTTAGCAAGTTCCCTGTTTGTTTTTTTTACTTTTCTTTTCCCAAGAGGAGGTGCCTTAGTTGCAGCAAGAGATGGCAGGAGCCAACGAGATTCTTTTTGCTGAGTGCCTAGATGTTCCGTTGAGTCTCCAAGGACATCTCCATCTCCAAGACGTGTCTCAAGAGGTCGGAGACGCATCTCCCATTTACGTAGCTGGAAAGCCATCAAGCCATGTCGAGAATACATTTCATTGGAGCATTATGTCAAACAACTCACATGCATTTTGGGATATCCCACATTTTGCCCACATCTTTTAGACAAGTCACAACTTCAACATCTAGAATATCAATTTCCAATTCACAATCTTTGGGTTGTTACCACTTTCATGTATCTGACAAGGCAGAAAACTATTTTAGGCTTAGACCTGCATTCTATTATTTTTTATAGATAATTGTGCCCTGTAGAAGAGCATAACATTGACACAAGTAAGACAAATGTCAACAAACTTAGATTCCTCAAAAAAGAACTCTGCAAATTGCAATTTTTTCGAAAAATTCCAAAACCTGGTCATCCAGCTAAACTCGTGCACATTGTGTAAAGAATGCCATCCATGAGATTACAAATCAATAACGCATCGTATCAAATTATTTGCATTCCTTTAAAAAACGCAACTTCGTATACATTTAAATCCAATGCCACTACAGACAACCGATAGAGCTCCAAGACCATTGTTCAGCACAACTGCTTTAAATAGATTTAACACTACACAGATTATAAGAGCAAAATACTCAGCAACCACTATTTCTTTAAGTCATAAACTAAAATTTACACCAGCAAAATGCATTTTCTTACAAACCTCAGCAGCTTTATCAACATCCCCAATCTGAGCATATCTATTCAAGAGAACCCGACCCTGTTGTTTTTAACCATTCAAATTCTTTAAAAGAAGCGTTTAAACAAACAAAAAATCTCAAAGGTTGTTTGTTGCTATGCCCATAAAGTCATAAACTGAAATAAACATCATAAACTAAGATTTACACCAGCAAAATGCATTTTCTTACAAACCTCAGCAGCTTTACCACCTTCCCCAATCTGACCATATCAATTTAAGAGAACTCAACCCTGTTTTTTTTAACCATTCAAGTTCTTTAAAATGAGGGTTCACACAAACAGAAAAATCTCAAAATTGTTTGTTGCTATGCCCATTAGAGTGAGGACACTATGCAAATTAATGTCCTAAAGCTCCTAAACAAATCGAAGCATTATTTGTAAATTTTACTATAGATGCTAGTTGCAAAATATTAGAAACAGACAAATAGCTTCTAGCTTCTTTTCACAATAATAAATATATTTATAAATTGCCCAAAATTCAAGTGTAGATATTTATATAACATACTAAATTCAATATTCACTGTAACATGTTCATTAGCTGATGTCTGGCTGCAATAAAAAATAGAACGTTTCAATCTTTCATTTCATTGTTTTCTAACAACAAAAGGCCCAAAGGATACAAAGTCATAAAAGAAAGTGTAATGACTAGCATACATTTCTTACAATTGTATGCTCTCATTGACATATGCATGATTTCACCAACAACTGTATGACATCATGCTTTTGCTCATTCTACAACTGTATACTCTAAGCAAAGAAATAGGGGACGGTCAGAAGTAGAAACTGCGGGCTGTAACTTTTGTTTCTTGCTGAGCAGTTCAACTCTTGGGTGCCATAGACTGCCTAGTCTCGTGGATGTCATTTAAAACTTTCATTTCATTTCTCCCCAGTTTTCCTTGTGAGAGGGGATAGCCAGGGGACTCAACTCTCAGGCGCCATAGACTGCCTAGTCTTGTGGATGTAATTGAAAACTTTCATTTCATTTCTCCCCAGTTTTCCTAGTGAGAGGGGATAGCCAGGGGACTTCCCCTGCATCCCCCTGTACCAACATGCTGGCAGGGATGCAAGGGGGCAGGGATTCAGGTTGAGAAGAGAAAAACACATCCCTATGTAACCCTGCTAATAATGAAAAATTGAACATATTAAATGAGTCAAGGTGTGTTTTATATCAAATAGCTTTATATTATTTGTTCAAAAAATGCAATATATTCAACACATGGCCGAATTCAAGAACCATTTGAACAAACTGTCATATTGCTCTCCATCAAAACCATCAAAATAGCAATCAGTGCATTAGTACTATTCAGATGAACATGCAACGTTAAAAGAAGTTTAACTTTGTTTATCTTTGTTTTAAAATGTGCTTTCAACTTTTCATCATTCCTTTTTAATGTTAAGCACGACTAGAATACCCAGACCCGCATTGCAGACTTCAAATTTTTTTGAAGCTGAGTGAACCATTCAAATTCATGAGAGATGATACCTGTGAAACACTGGTCAAGATGAATCATTCTATAACATTAAATCATTTGACATGTGGTCAACTCCCAGAAAATGCATCAATAAAAATAAGCTAATCAGCACCAAAACGGATGGTTCATATGGAATATATCTGTGAGCAGAAGCTTTAGTCAAAAAGGTAGCATGGAATGATGGCATAATTCTGGGGAAACTTCAGGGTTTAACATGCACCACAACGGATGGTTCGTATGGAACAAACCTGTGAGAAAAAGCTTTAGTCAAATGGGGTAGCAAGCTATGCAGGCATACTTCTGGAAGAAACTCCATGGTTTAACATGCTTTTACTCAGAATAGTACTGGGATAATGACCTCTGAAGTCCGGGTGTTTCACCCCTATGAGCATATTTTGGATGTAATGAATGCCAAGAGGATCATTCGAGCTCATGAGAAGGGTTATTACAAATCACTAATCATGAAAAAGTCAGGGGCAAGACAGACACACAGAGAGAGAAAGTGTGTGTGTAAGAGAGAGAGAGAGAAGTCAGGGGCAAGACAGACAGACACACACACACACACAGAGGGGCTATATAAAAGAAGAATGCATACAGAAGGCAAAAAGACTAAAAAGGTGGACATGAATGTCTCACAATTTGTTGAGGACAGTCAAATTCCTTAAGATATGTTCTGTTTACTGTTTTGATTGTAATCTAAACTTTCTGCTGTGCACATTTCGCATGTAACTAGATTTCACTAGAGCATTGAAATGATTAAAACTCATTCATAAAATGAATGTTTTCATTCAGGATGTTTTTATCACTGATGCATTCAAACATTAAACATTAAGTTTCTGCTCAAAACCATACAACATCTTTTCAGTCAAAAGATACTGATGCTTTTTGTCAGTTAATCACACATTCGCAAGTAAGATGGAAAAGGGTAACTACTATAAAAGACTCAAACAATTTTGGTGAAGATAGGTCACTATCCCTGGCTAATTTAAAAAACAAAATGAATCCTATGTTCTCAGCAAAATGCTGCAAGTGCATAAATAAATAAGCATTCGAGGAAAACTGACTTGTAAGGAAATTTATGATTATAATGGTGAAAATGCATAAAAGCCCTTTTCCCTTATCTATGGGCCCACCTCTAGAGACGTAAATGCAATAATCAACTTACAAGTGGCATAATTGTGTGTGAAAATGGCTCTGGCATCCCACTACCAAATAACCTTTGTCATTGATCCCCAGATTTGCACTCTGAATCCCTAGATACATTATTCACCACACTGGATCAAATCCCCAAAATTTAAAATTCATCTTTCATACGATGAGTCCATGATTCACTCCCTTACAAATCATTGTGAACCAACTTAGTCTACTTGCATTTATCTGTTTATGACATCATCCTAGGTCTGCTGTATGTTTGGCCCTTATCCTCGATTTTTTTCACTAAGAGCCATAAAGTCAGTCCAGTAGGGCTCTGCGGAGAAAAAACATGACCCTAAAAATTTAGCACATAACCTACAGCTGTTTGTGAAAACCACATGTCCAAACAACAAACAAACATCACAAATTGAGACAAGCAAAGGTCCATGCATAGGTTTAGATATCTGCACAGTCAGACCTGAACCCAAACAGACTACAGTTAACTTTACAAGTCATAGAACAGTCCACAAATTCTATAGCATTAGAGAATGCATTTCTGACACCTACACAGAGACTTCTGCAACAAAAAACTATAGCTATGTTTTCTTGTAATAAATACATTTATTCTCCTGCATTTAATTGAGCAGTTAATTTCAATATTTTCAATTATCTGTCCCAGCTAGTTAATCTAAGTTAATTGATTGCTGTTTGGATGCATTTCTTTAATTAGCCTTGGATTTAATTAACAATCATCAAAAGCACGTAAGACCACCTATTAGCTATCTAAGAGTAATGTAAAGCACGTAAGACCACCTATAAGCTATCTAAGAGTAATGTAAAGCACATTACCAAATTATTTTCAACTGGAGGTGACTGCTAACAAATGAATTCCATGAAGAAGGCATCTCTCAAACATATAAATATACTCACAATTAGCATAATATAAAAGCAGAATACATGAATTAGTATAAGTTAACATAAAATGTCAAGATCGGAACATACCTCTTTTGTACCAAGTGTCCTTGAGGTATGAGTTATGTCCTGTGCTTTATGAATGATTCTCTGCAAAATCTGAAATTCAAATATTGCAAGAATTATAATGATATTAATTGTTCCTTGTTATGATTACAAAATTAAAACCTTTACTTAGTTCTGAATGTAAATTAAACAAGAATATGTTCAGCAATTCAACAAATTACTTAATTACTTTAACATTTACTTTTAGAGAAGAACAAAGTAAAAAAGCTCTAGGATAGATTATTCAATCACTCTCCACAGGTTTATGGATACCTGTTTTTAACTGTGTAATACCCTCAGATAACAAATTCAAATATTTATTTATGCAAAATGATTACTTGTGCTGTAATAATTAAGACTCGAAACAAAATATAAGGAAAGCAAGAATAAGGAGCCCCAAGACAATTGCACAAAAGGATCAAACAAGCAGTTACCATGAAAATGGAGGAAATGGTTGTGACGATTTAGTGAGATATTCACTTGCAATCCTATGTATAACATTGTTGTCTCTAAAACATCTTGGAATAGAGTATATAGATGCCCATAGGGATTTCCTAAGCATTATTTAATTATTATAATC
Organism: Cryptomeria japonica; assembly: GCF_030272615.1. Classification (NCBI taxonomy): domain Eukaryota; kingdom Viridiplantae; phylum Streptophyta; class Pinopsida; order Cupressales; family Cupressaceae; genus Cryptomeria; species Cryptomeria japonica. Next base: position 505,025,756 of record NC_081414.1, read on the forward strand.
CTCTGGGATACTTGGGATATTATTGTAATGACACTAAATAAAGAGGTATGGAGAAAGGTCAACAATGGGAGTTATAGTCATTATTCTTGAATGCCTCTCTCTCTCTCTCCTTGGGAAGCAAGAAGTTACATTAGCCAGAATGGAGCACCTTGTCATAATTGGTGGGCCCTCATTAGTTGTCATGGTCATCAAGGACTGCCAAACAGGGGAAGTGTGACTAACAGGAATTATTGGCCAAAGAGACTCTAATATTGATATCTAACTTGAGTGGTTGGTCAGTTGAATAACACAGCATTTGTTTCTGATTGTGGAACGTGCTTTTGGTGGCCAATAATTTCTAAAACCACTTGTGGTTTCATGTTTCCCATCACTCTATAAATTGGAGAGATAAGATAGAGGTTTTCATAATATCATGCAGATGAAGTACTATTCTGTTTTTCAAACTAAAGAGTTAAGTGGAATTTGTATTGATGCACTTATTCTGTTGAGATTAATACTAGCTTAACGTCTATTTCTTGGTGGTTTTTTCCTAAAGGAGTCTCTCGATATACACAATATTAAATGTTATTGTTGATTTTAATTTGCTTCTAAATGTGTTTCTCCATGTTACATTTAATGGTTAATCATGTGTTAATCTAATCAGTTAGTCAGGTTTGAACAACTTATGTTTATGCTTTCACTATATATGTTTACCATGTTCTCGACATTTGGTATCAAAGCCACGATTTGATTAAAGAGAGGGACACATTTCTTAGAGCATTGAGGGTTTTTTCTAGTTGCTATAGAAGAATTTTATCTAGTGGTTTTGTAAATCCCTGTGTGGTTTGAGGCTTTGAGCCATGACTAAACACATCATATTCAAAGTTTGGAAAATTCAATGACTTTGGTTAAGTTGTAAAAAATTAAAATGAAAGAACTCTTGGAGGAAATGGATCAGTACAGAGTTGTGACAAAGAAGAAAAATCTTGACAACACTCAAAGCTTTAGGAAACCATAATGTGGTCTCTCTCACTCAATTCTCTTAAATGTTTTAAAAGAAACTACCACATTAAACTTATGCAAGAGAATAGATGAAACACGTCAAACAATGACTGGTAAATAGAAAAATTTGAAAGTAAATTATATTCATTGAAAATAATATGAGGAGATTCAATTGTTGAGCATATTAATGCTTTTAAACTTATTTTAAGTTGGCTAGGGAGTATTGATGTAAAGTTTGATGATAAAGATAAATGCATTTTGTTACTGTGTTCTTTGTTTGATCATGGAAAAACTAAATTGTTGCTATCAATGGTGGCACCACAAAGCCTACGATGGACACTCTTGTTGCTGATTTGTTCATTGAAGAAAATGAGGAGCAAACCTGCCAACAGTGGTTCCAAGGATGCACTTCATGTTAAAGACAAGCCTTAACAAAGAGGTAGTACAAAACAGAAACAGCAGAAATCTAAGGATAGATTCAAATGAAAGGAAAGTCCAAAACCCCTAAAAACAGGGGAGTGAAATATTGGAAATACGAGGGCATGTGAAAAAAGAATGCAAAAAACAAGAACTTAAATCATTACTCTACTGCAAATCCTTTAATAATGATGATGAAATTGATACATTGTTTATTTCTACTAACATGGCTAGTGATGACACATGGCTAATTGATTCATGAGTATCATACAACAGGATTCCTCTTAAGAGCTACTTTTCTCATAACAGAGTAGGCAATGGTGATGAGGTGTTTCTTGGCAACAACAAAACTCTCAAGATTGTTTGCCAAGAAAAGATACAACTATTTTTCAATGACAGAAATTAAAACTCATGAGAATTTGTTGCACATACTAGAGCTTGAAAAGAATCTAATTTCAATTTCTAACATAAAAGATGTTGGTGTGCATGTTGATTCGACTAGAATGGTTGCCAGTTGGCTACAAGCTTAGTCACCGCATTCGCCGAATTTCCTGCTTCAAGTTCGGAATTTGGCAAATCTGTCAAAAAATAATAAAATTCGAAAAAATTCGCCTGAAATTCGTAGGGCGAAATGAAGGGTTTCGTGCCAGGTCCACCATTAATGTTGTGCCCAGCAGTTGCTATTCCTGAACAGCTATTCCTGTGCCGTCTGAAGCCAGCTCCCACTTTTCCTCGCGCCCGCATTGCACCCGACATCAATTTTTTCCTTCCGTATTAGGTAGAGATAAGAGAACTCCAAAAAAACTTTATTACATGCTGACGATATTAAGAATAATATTAAAGTGGTTTTTCTTTTACGATTTTTATTTTGTTTATTTTGTTTTCTTTTTTCATTACTTTCGTTACTATTAATGTTATTTAATATACTTCCAGTTTTAGTTATTAATGCTAAATGGATTTAGATTTATTTATTGTTTTATAATTTTAATTTATATTAAATTTACATTAAAAATTTAATATTTAGTACATTTAATTTATTTTTAAGATTAATGTTATTTCAATGTACTTTTAGTTATTAATATTAAATAGTTTTAGATTTATTTATTGTTTTATAATTTTAATTTATATTAAAAATTTAATATTAAGTATATTTAATTTATTCTTAATCTGTTTATAATGCTTTCAAATCTATTTTGCAATCTTAAATTATTTTGATAATTTAGTAGATATATTACTTATATTTAAAAAATTAAATTATATAAGGCGAATTTAATGCAGAATATTTTTTCCGAATTTTTTACCTATGCCGAATTTCATCCGAATTTTATGGTCGCCAAACTCGAATTTGAATTCGAACGCGGTGACTTAGGCTACAAGAAATACAGTGCTAGCTAAGGGCACCTGATGGAGAACCAATATTGAGTTGAAGGTATTCTCATATTGCAACTTTGTCAATGTAACTGAAAATCTTGAAAATTCATGTACATTGTGGCACCAAAGAATCGCCATATTGCTGAAAATAGACTTTCAACCATGATTAATAAAAATATGTAAGAAAGTTACTAACTAAGAAAAATAAAGTGGAAGGATTTTTAGGTTACATTGATTTTGAATTTTGTGAGCATTCTGCATTTGGTATACAGAATATAATCAACTTTCCTTCAAAAGTATTAGAACTAATAGGTGTTTACATGTTAATAATTCAAATGTTTTTGGTTGTATGCATGTTCAATCTATTGGCAAACCTCATTGGTATGTTTGAAATATTGATGACTGTTCTATGTTTAAAGATTTGAAAGCGCTTGTTGCAAAAAAGACAGATAGGAAGACTAATGTCTTGGGTGGTGTTAAATAATGAAGTAGTATATTGCTCTAGGTAATTTTTAAGATTTTTATAGACATACAAACATTGTGCAACAGAAAAATGCCCCACACATGCCGCAGCAAAACAAGGTTGTACAATAAATTAACCAAACATTGATGGACAGTGCTAGAAGTATGCACAGTGGTACATAGTTAGATGACTTGGATCAATGTTTTTGAGCTGAGAATGTGAGTACAATATGCTACTTGGTAAACAAAGCTCCTTGTTTGATTCCAGTTAACTAGACACCATATGAGATGTGCAAAAGTAAGAAACACTATGTTTCATGTCAAGAGTTTTTGGTTGTAAGACTTATGTTCACATGCCTAAGAAAAACAATTTAAATTGAATTTTAAAGCACAAAGATGTATTTTCATTAGATATAGTGAAAATGTTAAGAGTTATAGACTTTGGAATCCTCTAACCTTAAATATGGCATATCTGAGGATGTGGCTTCAAGGGAATTCAATGTTATTGCACATATCTTGAATAGTCGGTACATTTTGAGGCAAATATTGAATAAGAAGATGCACGTGTAGAAGATCAACATGATGTGTTTAAGGATGGAGATGCAAAAAATATTCAAGAGAGAAATCTAAATAGGTAGAGCATGTTGGAGAATGTTAAAAATTTCTTACCCCACCCTTGAGGAGATCCACAACGCAACAGAATCCAACTGTTGCAGGTATAACCCACCAAACTTCCATTATATCTTTGCTTTCTCATGTACCAGTGACACCTAAATCTACGAAGGAAGCTCTCTCTTTGGAAGAGTTCATATTTGCAAGATGCCATGCAAAAAGAGATGATGGCTTTGGAAAACTATGACACCTAGGATTTAGTGAGTTTAACCAAGGGAACAAATCCCATCAGATACAAATAAGTGTTTAAGATAAAATTAGAGAAAAATGTAAGCTATAAGTTAGAACAATGTATGACAAAATTGAAAGAAAAAGGGTACGCCTTGAGAAAGGGAATTGATTTAAGTAAAATATCTTATTTAATGACAAAGATTACTTCTATTATCTTGTTATTTCTACCATCGTTGCTTATAATTTAGAAGTGGAGTAAATAGATGTTAAATTCTTTTTTTCCATGCAAATCTTGAAGAAGGGATTTTTATGAAATAGTCTTAAACAGTTTTGTGCTGAAAGGAAAAGATCTGCTTTATAGGTTGAGATGATATTTGTATTATTTGACGAAATCACCTCAGATAAGAGTATCAAAAGTTCAATGCTTTCACAATTTAACTTGACTTTGTAATGACAAAGACCAATCATTGTGTTTGATTAAAAATGGTTGACAATCAATTATATTTGTTTTCAAAACAACAGTTTGACTAGGGAACTCAAAAAGCAACTTTTTGGTGCATTATAAGAAGGATTTATAGGTTGCCAAATATATAGAGGTAAAAATCAATAAAGATAGATTTCACAGAAAACAAACTTAATACTAGCATGTACGATGTGGTGACCAGTTTGAACTTTGAAGTGATTTGTTATGCAGGACTGTGAAAAATTAATTGTCCACTTTATTGAATGAATTACAAACATATACAAAGGCAATTACAAGAGCTTCAAACTGAAGCAAAAATAGAAGCCTAAAATAGACTAATAAATAAACCAAAAATCAGTGCTGCCCAGAAAACAGAGAAAAATCATGGGTGCAGGGAAAATTATTGCCACCCAAAAAAAAGCGGCCAGAAAAGTAGAAGGGTTGAAATTTTTAAAGTTGCGATTTTTCTTAGAAAAAAATCTGCCCAAATGATAAAACAGAAACCCTTGCAATTTTACAGATGTCCACCCATGATTTCCCACGAAAAATCCAATCTGTTCGCCAGCAGAAAAAAACGATTTCCAGAATTGCAGATTTCACTAGAAAAAAAATTCTGGAATATTTTCCAGGTAGCTAGGGCATGAAAAATTTTAAACGTTCGTCACCTACTTGATACCATGAAAAATTAATTGTCCACTTTATTGAATGAATTACAAGCGGTATATAAAGGCAATTACAAGAGCTTCAAACTGAAGCAGAAATAGAACTACGTCTTCTAAAAATAGAAGCCTAAAATAAACTAATAAATAAAAACCCCTAAATGACCATTAATAGACGAACTAAAAATACTCTAATAAACAGTACGCCAATGAATATTTCATTGACTGTTGGTACTTACTTCCAGACCAGTCCCAAGTTAGATAATGATATTGAAGATTCATATAATGTTTCCTGATGTATGCAATGGTATTTACCAGACAAGACATTGTGCAATTCATGGGAATTCTTAGCAAGTTTACATCTAACCTTGCTAGAGAAATTGGAATTATGTTAAGAGGGTGTTCAAATATTTACGTAAGAACTTCTGATAATTGTTTATATATCACGGCACTAATGACATGGGTAAGATGTTGGATATACAAAACTATGTTGATTCAAATTGGGCCAGTGATTTGGACAGAAGGAGGTCCATGATCAGTTATGTGTTCACTTTCTTTCGAGATTCTATCAATTGGATGCCTTAGTGGCAAAACGATAAACACAAACTATATGGCCACTACACATATCTGTAAGGAAGTAGTTTGATTATAGAGGTTGTGTTCATATTGGTTTTGATTGCAATAGGGTGAGGGGTCAACTGTAAAAATTAAAGTGAAAGTTCTACGACAAGGTAAGTTGTAACAATCAAAGTGCTATTTGTTTAGGAAAGAATCCCTTATACCACACTCAACTAAGCATACAGATGTTCAAAATCACTCTGTCATGAGATGGTTGAGCATGGTAAAGTCATGATACAAAAGGTGGACACTTGGATCATGTTTCAAATTCTCTTACAAAACCAATGCAAAAATAAGTTGTCGGTGCAAGGAGGCTATGGGCGTTCTTCTCACACCTAATTCAATTTATGTTGCCTATTGTCATTGCAATGTAAATAACAAGCGGGAAAATTTAAGGATTTAGTGATATTCACTTGCAATCCTATGTATAATGTTGTTGTCTCTAACATCTTGGAATGGAATACATGGACACTCATGATGATTTGGAAGGCAATATTTAATTATTATTATTATCCAAGATACTTGGAATATTGTTGCAATGTATTGAATATGATGATGATCAAGAAAGGTCAATAGAGGGAGTTACATTGCTAAAAGTAGAGCATCTTGTCCTCCATTATTTGTTGAGATTAATACAAGCTCAATGACTCTTTGGTAGAGTTTTTTCTCAGAAAAAAAAAAACCATGTTTGTTCAATATGACGTATTATTGCTGATTTAAATATGCTGTTATAAGTGTTTCTCTGTGTTACATTTTTAAATTGATGGTTAATCACATGTTAATCTAATCAGGTTGTTGTCTTCAAAATCTGATTCCCTTTAACATCCTCAAATTAATATGGTTTAAAGCTTGGTGCAGAAGAGATATCAAAGATAAGGAAATTCTCAAGGCAACATATGACAAGGTTTGGATAGACCTTCTACACTTCGGGCTTCCTCGGAGCCCAGGTGGGTATACCTTTGTGAATTAAATTCACACTTTCGAACATAAACCCACAGCAAACCAGTCCAGAAAACCAGTGGATTTATTCACCTTGAAATCAACTGAAAACAAAGGATGGAAATTGTACTTAATTTCAGCATTTCGATCAACAAAGCATGCAATAAACAACTTCAATTAATACCAGTGCCTTATCCAAGGTCACAGAGTCATCTAAACTCAAATAAAACTCCTTAAACAACACATCTTTATATTACCCATCGGTTTGGTTTCTATTAATCCTTATATATGCCTGACACATACAAGAATTCAAGCATTCCAAACTAAGCTATGGTCCTCAGAATTCGAAGTTCCTCCCAAAGAAATTACTAGTATGAGTGATCTCGCGTATTTAATTTCCCTCCTAAAGAGAAAAGCTAACAAGCACTTATACTAAAATTGCTTTGCAATTCCATTCAAACGGAACAACCCTGGATTATTCAGAATGAAAACAGTAAATAAAGTTATGAACGAACTTGAAGACAACACAAAGCTTTACTCAAAACCGATGGACTGTATATTGATATTCAGTTCAAGAAAAATTACAATAAATTCTGATTCTCCATTAAACTTAGAAAAGCTCAGATAAATTTCTGCAGCGTTTTCTTACAAAATTTTGTGATCCCTTTTCCTCTAGTCCTGGTATCCATTTATAATCACATGGATGCACAAAGCTTCGAACCTTTTGAGGAGAGTTTGTTACAAAATAAATAAGTTACAAGCTTTTCGCAAAAGCAGTTACAAGCACTTTTCAGCCTCTGCAGTTATTTCAACCTGTTATTCTGTTGCAACCTCTTCTATCTTTTCAGGGGCGCTCTCCAACTGTTCCGGATCCTGGGTGGCATATTAGTTGCCCACTCACTATATATTTCTTCTGTCGGCCATGAAAAATTAATCACATCATCTTTATTTTTAGTCAACCTTTTCCAAGAATTCCTCAATTTGTTGACTTCTGAATTAAGAAAACCATAATGTGACTTAATTTTTTCTATCTCTTGTATTGTCACGACAAAGAAATAAGTATCATCAAGATCAATGATTCCTTTGACTCTTGCTGACAATTTGGCTTCTATCTCCTTAAGCCATATCTGCTTGTCTTTTAACTGATCCGGATTAGCAAAAACTCCTGGGAGCAACTCACAAACTTGATCAATGTATTCCTTCTTAAGCAATTTAACCCTTCTATCCACATTATCCACCTCTGTTGCCAATTGCATTAAGACTTTAGCGACATCAGAAGTGGATTTGATAACGGGATTAGCTCTTGCTTCATCACAGGATACACACATTAACTCTAGATCTTGCTCCCTAGGTCTCCATCTGTCAAAAATGGGTGTCAAAATGGCCTTATCTCTCCTCAGCTCATTCCATATCTCCATAATTTTTCCCACATTGTTGTAAAGCAATGAGGCATTTATCGTATCTGCAAAACTGGAGATTGTGGCCCTTACCTTTTCCTCATATTTCCCAGCATATAAGGCCTGAGCCTGTTGCAAGTTTTCTAGTTCTTGAGGAGTAATCTCAATCATTTGAGAGCTGGAGGGTGCTGGAGATGGTGGAAATTCAATGATAGGGCTAGTAGGCAGAGGTCTTGCAAGAGAAGAGGAAATCATCAGCGTTGAAGACTCACCTTGTTGGTGATGTCCCATCAACTGGCTTTGCAATTTAGCAATAATGCTATCTTTACCTCTCACCTCCTCCTTGGCACTGTTATAGGCCTTCAAAACTGTTTCCAACTTAATTTGGAGGGCCTCCTTTTCTTTGGCTTCCTTCTCAGCCACTGCAACACTGAATTTTGCAGTTTCTAGCACAGTGCTAGCAGCCTCTACTACCCTTGTACTCTGTACTCTTTTTACCATCATTCCACCAAGGTAACTTAACCCTGAGGTGTCTTTGCCTTTCTTGCTCTCATTTCTCTTGAGAGACCACATAACTAGTGCAGCATTATCCTTATTGAAGGTAACTCCTTCCATGGGTTTGGTCTCTTTTCTTACTGCATCTAACACCAGGGCATCTGCAATATCCCACTCTGGTAAGATTAGCACTCCAGCTTGTGCTACCATATCCCTTCCCTGCTCAGGGGTGATGGTTTTGAATTCCTCCATCATCTCTTGTTTTATTTCTTCCTCCACTGAGGCTGGATCTTTATTGGGCTGCTCAGCCTTTCTTGTCTCACATCTAGCATTATATCTATCTATATGTTGTTTCCAAATGAATTGCATAAATGCTTCCGATGTGACAAAGTTGTCATCAGCTAAAAAGGCACTACTTGCCTTTTTTATCTCTGGATCCCACTCTTGGCCTTTGAGTTCAGTGGAGGTAATATCCATTTCAGCATCAATGGGCTCTTCTGGCATCCCTTCCTCCACTTCATCATAGGTGTATGCAATTTCCCCTAAGCTTCCCAACTGCAAGAGGTGTTCAGCCGCTGCTTGTTCATCTCCTATATGGATAGGGGATTGGGATGGGGAATACAAGGGTGTATCTGATTGCACTTCCTTCCCCACCCTTTGCCTCTTTGGGCTGTCTTGGATGTCAATGACATCTTGTATCTTCCTCTTTCCTTTGGATGTAGAGGGCTCTCCTGTTGTAGGCACTAGCACACTGTAACCTGATTTTTTATGCAATGTGTAATCACCAGGAGGAATTGCTTTGCTAGAGGCTGACCTGCTTAGGATCACTCTAGCCTTTTCAGGGTTGCTCTTAATCACAGCTTCCCTTTTCTCCTTTAGTGTTTGCATCACATCTTCAAAGCAAACAATCAAAAATTTTATTTTTTCTTCTAATGGGAAGAAGCTAGACAATGGGTCATAGCTAGCATCAAACTGATGCACAAAATCCAAGGCTTTCTTATAAGCCACCCACTTTTCTTTCCTTAGTTCCTGCTCATCTAGATCAAATTCATTCCTGATGAGGTCTTCAGGAAATTGGAATTGGTGAGGCCTACCTCTGCATGCTACCTTCTTCCTAAACACACCGTTGAAGAAGTCCTCTGGATCAGCACACCTGGACACTGCAGTGGATAAATGATCAGGTTTGAGGAAATCCTCAAAGCAATTCCAGCCTCCCTTTGTTATTACGAATTGGTGGGCTATGGTAGCTGCAGGGAAAATAGTCCCTTTACCTCTACCTGTTAACTCTGCCTCTTGTAGGTCACCAATTTGCCTAAGGATCTCCGCTATTCCCACTTTGAGAGGGACCTGGTAAGGTAACAAAAATGGAGTACCCCTGAAACCAAAAACTCTGAAAACTATGGAGACTGGATATAAATAGATGTCACCCCAGTTATGAACAATTTTGATGTTCTCTGCAAATTCTTTTGGCCTTATGAATTCCAGAAGAACCTTGGGGACTCTTGGGTTATCAGAGCAGAGGAGAGTCCTTATTTTGGATGCAAAATATTTATCAAACTTTAGGAAACTAGCATCCTCTCTGTCCCATGACAACACAGTACTCCATAATTGTACTGGCATTTTTTCTCCTTCCTTCTCCTTAACCAGGTCTAGTCCACTGGCGAAATAATCACCACCTTTGAAGAGAAAAAGGTGCATTAAGAGTGAGTACCATCCAAAAGGTCTATCCACCTTTCCATTCTTTATTCCTATCAACCCTCCATGGATAGCATCGGCAATGAAAGAGGCATAATCAAATGTGATAGCAAGAGAAGGATTCAAAATCTGGACAATCATTAGCAAGTAATGATTCGGCATATTTGCTTCAGCATCTTCTCCTAGAACTTGACAAAGTGCCCAGTACATTCCCTTAGCCCTCAAGGTAAACATACTTAATGAGAAAGGCTCTTGCGTGTTAGGTCCTACAACTGCTAACCCTCCTATTTTCACAAAAAGTTCCTTGAGAGGCCCATTCCTGAGATGACTCCTCTGTGCACCATAAACTTGGGCTAATGATGTGAAATTTATAGGTTCTAAGAAGTTTGTGAACTCATTAAGCCCAAATGCTGTTCTAAACTCTTCAGCATTAATTTCTACAAGGGTTTTCCCATTTACATCCCGGATGCATCTTGTGACTGGATCATAATTTAATGCCATTTGGGTTAGCAAGTCTGTATCCATGAATACCCCTGGGACTACTAATTTCCCAACATCCAGCTCCCAGATACTGTTTTGAGGAGCAGGAGAATTTCTCATCCCAAATCCAACTTTGAACAACCCCAACCCGGACAGTCCAACCTGTGGGTCTCTCAGCGAATTACCTTTGTCGTACAATCCTTCTCCTATCTTCAAACGGGGAGCCCTGGGCACTAACTCTTTGGCCTTTGATGCCTGATTGGTTGATAATGTTAACTATTCTAAAAAGTCATCACATACACTTCTTTCTAAATAGTTAACCTTGCCGGAAAAATTCCCTTTTAGGAGCCATTTTGAAAATGCAAGAAAATGAATATCACTCTTAAACAATCCTGCAACAAGAGAATTATCTTACTTAGAACACCACACAAGAATTGCTACAAAAATATGAGAGAACCTGATCTTTGCTTGAAAGAATTTTCTCTGCAACTGAACCGACTTGCTCTGTATCTAAAGAAGATAACTCTGCGTTTGCTCTTCTGCAAAATCTTTTAAGAGATATCTTCACTTGGTAGTTAGGAAATCAAATATTTGTACTCAGGGCCTTAACTGTAACATTGATTCCGCATGCTCCGGCCGTCCCTTCGAAATTGAATTCATACGAGAATTCGTATTTTTCGCTCCAACGGGTCATAACATTCCTGCAAGTGTTCCATTTTGCTCTTTCGCAACTTCGCGAAGCATAATTATCGGACAACTTAGTCCTGCGAAATAGCGCCAACCGTTCGATCAAAAGAAACTTGATCGAGCGTTAGATTAACTGACGGCTTTGGCCTTTTCCTGGGTCCCGCTTTTTTATTGGTTGCATAATACCACGTGGCGTCGAATCATTGGCCTTGAAATTCCCTTCGCATTCCACTTTATACTGGCCGCGTGTCTTTCCTTTTATACCGACGTTTCCACCTTGGCGGGCCCACACTTTTTCTTAGACCACGTGTCATCATGACACGTGGACGGTTCTCGTTTATTCTCGCTATTTCGCGGGTATAAAGAGTGAGCACTTTACCCTTGCGAAATAGCGCGGGCCGTTGGATCATCTCTGAAGTTGATAGGCATTTAATCCTTTGAAAAGGCTCTCAGGAATGGTGGGCCCGCTGACTTGTCACGAACACCTGGCATCCAGTCACCTGCGGCGCTGATTTGTCACTCTGTCATTCGCCAGAAGGAAACCACGGGGGCCCCACTTTCGTCTCAACAGCCCTATAGTCCAGGTCATCATCATGACACGTGGACAGTTCTCGTTTATTCTCGCTATTTCGCGGGCATAAAGAGTGAGCACTTTACCCTTGCGAAATAGCGCGGGCCGTTGGATCATCTCTGAAGTTGATCGGCATTTAATCCTTTGAAAAGGCTCTCAGGAATGGTGGGCCCGCTGACTTGTCACGAACACCTGGCATCCAGTCACCTGCGGCGCTGATTTGTCACTCTGTCATTCGCCAGAAGGAAACCACGGGGCTTCAATAAATTGTTAACAGCTGTACCTGCCAGGTCATCTCCATCTGTGACCTGACTCACCTCCGGGGCCCGCCTTCAGCTTTTAATCCTGACCCTCTGACTGTTGTGACCCGTGCCATGTGTCGCCATTTTACTCGCTATCAACAACCAGTTGGACCATCTATGTAGCATGCCATGTGGTTTTCGCAACTTCGCTGGTTTTAAACTACGCGCAACTTCGCCTAGCGAAATAGTGCGAGCCGTGGATCCACCCGTGAGATGCGCACTAGTTACTGGGCCCGACAAACTTTAGAAGAGAAATATACGAGGCATAAATTTTTCAATTAATTAACATAACCGCCTAGGCAAACAACAAGGGGGGAACACCTCCTACGACCCCATGACCCATTACTTAAGTGAATAAAGTAACGACAGATTAGAAACCAGAGGGTTTAAAACAAATAAGATAGGATCTAAAATTAAAAACCCTTAAACCCTTAAGGTCTAGAACAAAGCTGAAGCACTTGGAATTACACCCTACTCGAAAATTTCAGCATACCACAGCCAATCATGGGAAAAGAAAAACCCAATTTTAATCAGTGATAACAGAGGTAATTAAATTTCAACATTTTATGTTAATACTTTCATTGCATTTGTTTACTATGTTCTCAACAATAGTGGTACCACCCATGCAACAGAAAGGATGAAAGTAATACAGCACTTTCTGATAACCTGATCCATTTGGAAAATTCAAAACCAAACCAACAACCATACAACTCCAGGTCAAACATCTTCAAAAATTGTTGAAATATTACATCAACTCCATAGTGGTATTTTTTATCTGATTACAATGCACAAACTTATATCAATTTATAGTGACAAATTACAATTGCTTAAATTAATCCGTAACTGGCAAAAAATATTTCATTGTCAGGATTGGCTCACAAACAATTCATTAAAATTTTAAAACCATCCTTTTACCAATCCACTCATACAGCCAACTTATATCCATTTGTTTTAGATGAGAAAAGCATGCAGCTCACATATGCATAAGATGCTCTCTACAACATGCATGTTGTGGAATTGTCTTATAAAAGTGTACATGTCAACGTTAAAATGACTTCCATGATACACTCAAGATGTGGTTCCCATAACCCAATTTATTTCATGAATTCATGTCTACACTACACATTGTCGATCTTTGTCTCACAAAAATGTACACGTCAACATTAAAATGACTTCCATGATACCCTTAAGGTCCACTTACCATAACCCAATTTATTTCAAGATTTCAGGTACAAACCAAAAGCCCAATCAATCAAGGTTAAAATTAAGACATCTCCAAAAATTAGCCTTGTATAGAATAAATTATATAAACATAAGTTCATTAAAACGCACCAATCTAAATTAATTTATAATGAAAGTTTCTAGCAGCTTAATCTACAATATATATAAAATAAATTTTATGAAAATATAATTCATTAAAATGCAGTGCTCTATCTTAACTTAGAATGAAATTTTCAAACAGATTAATCTATAATTCTAATCTATCATATTTTAAGAACTCCAAGTGTAGCTCAGCATAAAACTAGCAGTCATGTAGCACCTAAATAAATGACCAAAATCATGCTGTAGCAACACAAATTAAAACAGCCAACTCAAGGAAAAATTGCTTTAGATAAATAAATATATGCATTGGATACACTTTAAAATATGTATGTCCAAGTCATTTGGTTTATGAGTGTAAGCATCAACATACAAACTGATTCTGTTATACTCTCAAGTTTTGACACTGGGACAATGTAACGAGCTTTCTCACAATAACCACAAAACAGACACCAGCAGAATGTACAGCTTAAATCCAAAGGAACCATAAAACTACTGCAATCCTGGCATGTTGATCTCTATACAATTTTTCTATAACAAAGATTAACAGCCAATTAGGGAGTAAGAATTTGCAAAGATGGGGAGTCTTTCTTTCTCGGTATAATGCTTCCAAATTTCCAATCTAAATAAAATTTAAATATAACAATGTCAACATGCTAGATAAGAGAATATCCACAAACCGACAGACCAAGATAATGCAGAGCTTAAATACAAACAACATACAAAACTGCTAAAAACTTGAGAAGTTGCAAAGATAGGAGTGTTTCTTTTTCTTTCTCTGTATAATGCTTCCAAATTTCCAGTCTAAATAAATAAAACAGTGTCACAGACTACATAAGAGAATATCCATACTCATAGCATTAATTAAAAATTAAATGCCAACAAATTATTGTAATGTAGATTTTCAGTTTAAAAAGAATTCAGAAATTACATTAAAAAGTAAATCAATCAACCACTAGAACAATAAGATTTCGCTACCTTCCGAAAATTCTCTGGACCCATTTGCTTCTCTAGCATCTGAAGAATAGCAACCTGATTTTACACAAAGAAAAGAACCTAAACAAGCAGAAGAAAGAAGGATACAAATATTAGAATCCCAACAGAAGCTCAAAATAATAATCACATACAGCCTTCCATGAGCGCAGTTTTCCCAAAACACCAATAGTCTGTGTTTCATATAAATCAGCTGCAGCTGCAGATGAGCAAAGAGCAGTAGATCCTTCCACATCAGCTTTACAAACTTCCTCATTTGCCTGCATCAAAAAACTTGTCATTTTATGAGGACGACTGACTAAACTTACAATAAAAATAAGTGAAAATTATGATTGTCGGTAGTCTAAAATTCAAAATAGAACACAACTGTACAAAACCAAAATCACTAAGCGCATTACAAGCATTAGAAACTTGCAAACAGTGATGCTCCATAGCATAAATAAATTGAAACAAAATGTGTAATGTATCAAAATCTGCAAATCTCATTTAGAAACCTATCTTCTTTAGTATTGTGGATTTACAACTACAACTTCATTTAGTCGGTAAGGAAAAAAAAATAGAGCTCAGCCACAGCAAGTACAAAATAAGTGTACTTGATTAAATAAAAATAAGCTTGTCTTCTCATTGACAAACCTCTGCCTCCTGCACATAAGATATTAAACTATTCAAGGGAGCTCGATATGATGCACTAGTGATTCATTGAAGTGTTAGAAAAATATTTTCCTATAAGTTGCCAAGTGTTTGCCAGGAAACCAAATTCAAACAAGTGCTTCTAAAATTTCCACGTGTGAATTACTGGACATGAAATATTATAGTCAACATGACTGATCAATGAACCTAGTAAATATCTTACATGATTTTTTTTAATGTTTTGATTTATCATGATGAAATGTAATGTCCCCTTTTTATGTGACCTTAGAATAATTAAATGATAAAAAAACAGTTGTCAGGAATAAATAAACGATGACTAATTTTAATTAATTAGAAGGGTCATAAGAATAATTACAATACTAAGCTATATAGGTGACTCTAGTGGTTATCTTTTAGAAAGAATTTAATAAAATTACTTATATTTCTACGGGCTATTAAAAAATGCGGGAAATTTGAAATGTGTTTGGAGAATCTTCTCCAGATTGTTATTAAAAGAGTGATGAGAGAATCATTTGTGATATGCTTGTAATATTTCTCTTGTTGATTTTGAGGCTTCTTTCAAGCTCGAAACCCTAGGATGAAAACCCTAAAGGATTGCCGGTTTCAGTAGTGAAACTAATCAACCCTAGTCAGCTGTTGGAGATTTTCACTTAGCAATCTCACATTGTTTCAACGATTGAGGTATTTTTGCAAAATTTATGAAGCCTTCAAAAGACAAATTTTCAGTGAGTTTGATAAGCTTCAGAAAAGGGTTTGAAGTTCGCTTTCTCGTGCACCATATTGGAGGTTTACTCATATTTGCTTTGGAGCTCGATTTGGATTATTGCCTTCTCATTGATTGTACATTTTCTACCACCACCATGCTTGAAATCAAAGTTGCATGGACACGGATACAGTATCAGATATGGATACGGCCATTTTTTAAGACCCCCAATATGGATACGGTGTTAGAATAATATTTCTTTATTCTATTAATGGTCAATAATGTATTTAGTTAGTTGACATCTTAAATGTCTTTTGTAGTGTGTACGAAGTTAGTTGGCATATTAAATATCTACAGTATTTTATATGCCTATAAATGTATCTCTTTCCTTCAGTAATAGATAAGCATATTTTACCAGTGAATCTCTGATTTTTACATGGTATCAGAGCGCAGGCAAAAACAAAAAAAATTCGAAAGATTTTTTTATCCTAAATTTTTATTTAGTGAGAAATTTTCGTAAAGAATTTTTTCGTACTTTTTTTAAAAACCCGACTAGGGTTTTCTACTACTTGTTTGGTGCTTGTGTCTATTCGTATGCCTATGGGTTTTAATGTGATTCCTTTTTCACGTTTTTAGTCTCAACCATCTATTCACTCTGCACATTTTGCAACCTCTGTTAAGCTTTTTTTGGGCGTCTGAAATCCCATCTGTATTCTTGAGCGACGGAAATTACTTTCGCCTCGCCATTTCGCGTCTGATTCTGTTCTTTTTTATGCCGCGACTAGCTTTTTTGCGTTTTTGGGCAGCTAGGGCACGACATCTCTAATTTTCGCACAATTTCCTCTTCATATTTCGCGCTTTTTTAGTGTGTATTTGTTTCGTGTTCCAAGGTTTATTTTTGCCCTCGACCTGCACCCACACAGAATCCTTCAGGTTTGTGGCGATGTCATTTCCTGTGTTATTTTCGACAGCCTGCAATTTTTTTCGCGAGAAATCTCCTCTAGATTCTTGTGCACGAGCTCGGATTCTTCTGAATCTCTGTTTTTGGCGACTGTGCCTAGGGTTTTTCCAAACCCTCCGTACTTTTTCTACGTCTAGGGATTCTACAACTTCGGCTAGGGTTGTTTTTGGCAACTGCGCCTAGGGTTTTTCCGAACCCTCCGTACTTTTTCTACGTCTAGGGATTCTACAACTTCAGCTAGGTTTTCACCCTTCATTTCCAATCGAAAAATTATTTTGATTGCAGATTCTTGGTGGGTTTTTCGAAAACTCTTTTGGGTTGCTTTCAGATTTTTTTGGGTCTTCTGAAAAATTTCTACCTTGAAAACCATGCTAAGGTTTTATTAGAATATTTAATTATATTTTAGTCACCTATATTTAGTTCCTTGTTTAATGGTCATTTAGCTTTTTAGTTAATTAGCTTTTAGGCTTTATTTAGCATTTAGCTTTTTTCTTTTTAGTTAATTAGCTTTTAAGCTTTATTTAGCGTTTAGCTTTTTAGTAGTTCACTTTAAACGACTTGTTCTTAATTTAGAACGTCGTCCTTGTAATCTCTTTATATACGCTTGTATATTGTTGAATAGATTATCCGATTATTGAATCATTCATTCAATTTATTTTTTAGGTTTTAGTTTCTACCTTAGAATCCGACATGTAGAACCTTTTTCAAAAATAAAAAACCCTCTGTTTCCATCTGTTTTTCGTGCATTGGGAATTTGTGCCTTCACTAGTTCAACCTCAGGGTACGTGATGGCATCTCTGACAAACATTATGCTCGAAAGTAGCCAAAAATTCAACAACCGCAACTACAACACCTAGAAGCAACGCATGCTGACAATTTTTGAGTGTCGATGTCTTGATGCAATTGTTTTGGGCATGTCTTCACGTCCAACTACTGTCGGAAAAGATCAGGACAAATGGGATGAGCGCAATCGGGAAGCCGTCATGCTCATTAAACTCTCCATTACCGATGAGCAGCTACCTCAGGTACCGTCCGGAAAAACTACGAAGGAGATATGGGATCATTTGAAGAGTCTCCATGAAACCTCTGACAAGAGCAAAGTATTCTTTTTGAAGAACATGCTCTTTTCGATTATGACGGACGAGAGGACACCTTTGCAGGATCACTTGGCAAAGATCAAGGACATCCATGATCAACTTGAGGCGATTGGTCGCACAATGGAGAAAGAGGAAATGGTCATCACTCTGAAGAGTTTGCCCAAATCTTATGAGCATTTCATTGAAACGCTCAATATCACTTCCACTGACGTCAATTTGAAGTTTCTCGATCTTTGTAACAATCTTTTACAGCAAGATCGGTGGTGACAACAGTTTGGAAGTAGTACCAATTCCACCTCCATCGAGCAAGTGTTCTCTACCAAATCTTCTGCTAAGAACAAAGGGAAGGCTACCATCTTCTCAGTCGAAAGGCTCTGGTTCTTCTCAAGAAGACAACAACAACAACAATCAATCAATCAATGCAATTATTGTCATAACTTTGGTCACATGAAGGCCGCGTGTCGAATTCAATTGGCTTCTGAACAAAAGAAGTAGGAGGGTCTCAACCAAAGGCAAATGTCGCTAAACACTCTGAGCAAAAAGAACCTGCTTTCTACGCTTTTATGGCCAAAAGAACAACAAATCCAGTACAATCTTCTACCTGGTATATTGATTCAAGGGCTTCGCGGCATTTTACTCATCGTCAGGATTGGTTCACGAAATTTGAACCATTCTCGAATTCAATAATCTTCAGAGGAGGAGAAGAGTACACAGTTGCTAGTAAAGGCACTATCCAGATTCACTCAGAAATTTAATTTTTCTTGATGTCTACTTGCTGAAGTAGTTTACACTGTAGTCTACCTCCTGAAACGGTCACCTACACATGTCGTTAAGAAGAAGACTCTTGAAGAAGCCTAGTCAGGACGCAAGCCTAAAGTGGGCCATTTGAAAGTCTTCGGTTCTATTGCTCATGTATGGATTCTAGACGCCAAGAGTGCTAAGCTGGATTCAAAGAGCCAAACACTTATGTTTACTAGTTACAGCAATAACCACAAGGCTTACTGGTCCATTTATGCCTTCTACTACTACTA
Organism: Cryptomeria japonica; assembly: GCF_030272615.1. NCBI lineage: Eukaryota > Viridiplantae > Streptophyta > Pinopsida > Cupressales > Cupressaceae > Cryptomeria > Cryptomeria japonica. Next base: position 505,044,892 of record NC_081414.1, read on the forward strand.
GTCCTGCGACTCTGTCTGTGAAGACTTCTGATGTTGGTGTTCGTCTTCCTCTTGGTTCTCGTGATGGGAGGTCTTCAGAGCATTCCGGCTCTGAAGATGAGGAATCTACCAATCCAGCACCACCTGATTTTTCACAGGATTCACATCCAAATGACTTTGTTCCGGAAACTCCAATGGATGTTGTTCCTCCAATGCCAGATGTTGGTACTTCTACCCTCAGGCCTAAATGGTAGGCCAAGACAATAGGAGATCTTCGTGATGATGAGCTTCTTGAGGATAGATTAGTTCGCCGAAAGCAAAAGCAGCAGAATATAGTCAACTTTGCACTTATGGCCAACATCCATAGCATCCATGAACCCCAGACATATTCCGAGGCTAAAGGCATTCCTGAGTGGGAAAAGGCTATGGAGACAAAATATCATAGTCTTCTGAAGAGTAACACTTGGGTTCTTTCTGATCTGCCTCCTGGGAAGAAACCTATCTATTGTAAATGGGTTTATAAAGTCAAGTATCATGCAGATGGTACTTTGGATAAGTAAAAGGCCAGATTGGTTGCTTGGGGATTTACACAGCGGGAGGGCATTGACTACGAGGAGACTTTTGCTCCTATTGCCAAGATGAGCACAATTCGTCTTCTTCTCGCCATTGCAGCTCAGTTTGGATGGAAACTTCACCAGATGGACGATATGAGTGCATTCCTCAGCGATGAGTAGCAAGAAGAAGTTTATATGACTCAACCTCCTAGCTTCAACGTTCCTGGTAAGGAACATTAGGTTTGCAGATTGGTAAAAGCCCTCTATGGCCTGAAGCTTGGTACTTCAAGATTGATCAGCATTTGGTTGAACATGGTTTTCAGCGCAGTCCCTCTGACACTAATCCATATGTCACTCTCCGATGATGATATCCTTTTTCTTGTTGTCTACGTGGATGACTTGATCATTACTGGCAATTTAGCACATTTGATTACAGCCATCAAATAGGACTTGTGCCAAGCTTTTGACATGAAAGATTTGGGGCTTCTCCATTATTGCTTAGGTGTTGAAGTGTGATAGACTGATGACAATATATTTATTTCACAGTCCAAGTATGCCCGCAGTTTGCTTGACAAGTTTTGAATGCAGGATTGTAAACCTGCTTCCACACCTATGGAAAAAGGGCTGAAGTTATCAGCCAAGTCTGATTCACCTGCAGTAGATGAAACCGAATTTAGACAACTAGTAGGCAGCCTCATCTACCTCACTGCCACAAGCCCTGACATCAATTTTGTCGTCAACTACATCTCTCGCTTCATGACGGCCCCAAAAGCTGATCGTTGGATTGCAGCGAAGCGAGTGCTGTGATATGTGAAAGGCACTTCAGACTGTGGCAGTTGCAACAATCCAAAGCTCATTGGTTATACTGACTCAGATTGGGTAGGATCAATGGATGACAAAAAATCCATAGGTACGTATTCAATTTGGGCACAGGTGTCATCACTTGGAGCAGCAAGAAGCAACAGGTTGTGGCTCTTTCATCGACCGAAGTCGAATACCGAGGAACAGTCAAGGCCGCATATGAGGCAGTTTGGCTCTGGAGGATGCTCTCTGACATGCAGATGCCGCAAGCACATCCTTCTCCTTGTACACTGATAACAAGGGGTGCTCAAACTAGCTAAAAATCCAATCTTCCATGAACGCACCAAGCATGTCAAGCTTCATTGTCACTACATCCGCAAGCTGGTAGAAGACGGATCAGTTCAGTTGCAATATGTTCCCACAGTGGATCAAACTACGGATATTCTCACCAAGTCTTTGAGCCCGGATAAGTTTGCAAAATTTAGGGGGCAACTTGGTCTTTTTGATAGATTGACCATTAAGGGAGGGTGTTAGAATAATATTTCTATATTTTGTTAATGGTAAATAATGTATTTAGTTAGTTGGCATCTTAAATGTCTTTTGTAGTGTGTAGGTAGTTAGTTGGGGTATTAAATATCTACAAGTATTTTATATGCCTATAAATGTATCTCTTTCCTTCAGTAATAAATAAGCATATTTTACCAGTGAATCTCTGATTTTCACATACGACTGGATACGACATTCATCAAAAACACACATATTTAACACAATTTTCTAAGTCATTAAAGGAGATTTTCATTACTTCAAAAGCAATATAGACACATAATTGCTACATAGATAATCATATGTTGATTTAACAATTTACAATATGCAAAATGGAGTTGCATTGGAAGATAATTCTCATTTGATGTAGGTTTTGTTTATACCAAAAAAAAAAATTAATTGCATGAATGAAGTTTTTTTAAATTAAATTTAAGAAGATTAACGTCAAATTTTGAAAAATTCAAATTATATAGTATTTTGCACAGTTGGAAATCAAGGTTTTTTGGGCATGCATGGTTGCAGTATCCGACGTGTATCCGGGCTGTAGCAGATACGTATCCATTATGTATACAGGGATATGCGCACCCAGGGAGGGACACGGGAGTTTCCAGCTACTCTACTTGAAATATGTAGACTTTTTGCTGGTCGAATCTCCATATGGTTACTGCTGGAAGTATTAGTGAATTTAAAAAGTGGAAGTCAAGGCTGTCCTAGTAGCTGGATGCTGCTGGCAAAGTTATTAAATAATGATTTATTTAGCTTGGTCGGCTCTGCTGGTGCATTATGAAGGTGATATTGGAGAAATGAGACGACATTTTCTCTTTTCTGGCCGATTGTCTAGTTTTCAGCTGAGCAGGGGAACATTCATAAACAGTGATTCATTCATTTGCTGGCCACCAATATCTATTATTTTTAGCATGGGAAGGCAAACCTTAAGGAGGCAAGCTATTGAAAAAAAGCCACCATCTTAGCCGCTTTCCTCAGGAATATCGTTGCTTTAGCTGGCCATGTAATCTTATCCAAGCCCATGAGGAAGTGATGGAGGTTGTGGGGACTAATCTGCTTCAGGTCTGCTCAAAAAGGGGATTTTGTGCATGCTACGCTGGGTATATCAGACATTCTTTGCATTTTATCTTGGGTTGGTGTTCAAACCTTGCTGAGAGCTTGGACATGAAGACATTCTAATGCCCAAACAGTGCATATTAATGTATTAAGTATCTGCTGTTCAAATATTAAGCAATGTATATCAACTGACCATGTCCTCCATGATATTGTTTCTGCTATCACACTTGAATATCTGTATATTATCTCAATGAACCTGTGCAAATTTATCTTTATCAATAAAGGTCAGACCTATTAGCCTATTTTTGTATTTTCCAGCAGATGTTTATATTAAGACACTTATGGTTTAAACAACAGTGACTATTATGTTTGCTTGTCATTGCTATTGTTAATTATCTTAGATACACTATACAATGAACTATGAAATCTGAAATTCATAAGACAAATATGCATCATATATTGTTAGGAATAATGCATCATAGGATGCATATAATAATTATTTGTTAGGCTTGTTAAATAGGTTATATAACAGTGGTACGAATTGAGTTGTTAAAACAACTCAATATATCTAGGGAGGTTGTTTATGAAGTTTCATATAAAATAGGATTTGTGAATCCTATAAATATGCAATGTGTTATTGAACGAAAACAATGAAGAACAGAACATATTATTTCGTGTAAATTTTTTGCAGGCTTCTATTATTTCTGCCCATTTTTCTCTCATTGTATCAGAGCTGGGTGTCTAAAAAAATTCTTCCACTATCTGTTCAGTAAAATTGTGTTATCTTCCTCGATACTGAAGAAAAATTCAAAATTCAAAATGTTCTAGAAAGATGAGAACAAATAGAACAAAACTCAGAAATTATTTGAAATGATTCTGAATATTGTGTGAGCAGTTTGAAGTGGAAGATGGACGTGATGTGATTGCCATGTGAATGTTTTATCACTATCATCTAAAGAGATTCAAATTCTAAGTCATAAATTCAAGTTAATCTCTCACAAGTGTAGTTTTATTCCATACTCTAATCAAGGTGAAATATGTATAAAGGTGTCTAGAGGCAATAAGAAAGAAATCATCATTTCAATTTTAGATTTTGGTAAGTTTCAAGATTAAAGCAGTTGGAGAAAGTGTAGAAGAGACATTACAATATTACAATAGCGATAAGCTATTGGCAAGATGTAAGAGGGAATTAATGGACAGCATAGCGATTAGAACCTGAAGAAAACTACACTTGTTAGCATGGAGCCAGCACTTGTAGAAGAATTGGCATGCAAATCCTAAATTTTAATATGGTATACTGTTCATACTGCCCTAATCTAGAAATAATTAAATATAGAATTCAAAATACCACAATATATGCATGCAATCAGTGAGAAAAGAGCACATTCTTGGTCTTCTTTGTGTCTAAATGGCTAAGATTTTCATATTATTTCATTCAAAGTTGTATCTAGATTGTTATGCTGCACATAAGTTAACTTTTCATAGATTCACGGTGGTAGTATTATTTGAATCAATTGTATATATAATGGTATTTCAATAACATAAATGTGTTAAAAGTCTTATTGTCAATGTGCATTATTGGCAGAGGCCGACACCTTTCAGCTTAGTTAAATTAAGGAGATACTTTATCACAATCTAAAAGTCAAGTTGTGTTATTTTGAATAGGGTTAATTTTCAAGAATCTTTAATGTAGATGTGTCAAAATATAAAAATTGTCTCAATTGTAATTGGATGCACTATCGCTTGTCTGCAATGTCCATCTTGAGGGGGGGATTCTAAAACTGAACCTCAAAGCCAAATCTGATAAGTAGCAAATCAATTGGAGGATGGAGGCACATGAGGCTGGAGGACATTCAGCGACCTCTCCTCAGTCACTAGCAAAGGGGTCGTGAAACTGCATTAATGACAAAACCATTTGTGCCGAAATGACTAAAGCCAAGATCGGTTTCCAAGAGACAGCGGCAACCCTCTCATATCATTTGTGATCATAGTGGCAAGGATCTATAATGGTGGTTGCATTTGCGACATTGAGGACATGGTTCTCAAGCTTTTTATGTTGTGGTTGGATGTCTATGTACCCAATCATAATTCTTGGTTGTTTGTGAAAGGATGTGTTTGTCCCCATTCACAAGATGGTGTAAGTGATTGGAAGTGTTTGTCCCTAATCACAAGAGTTGGTGATTATGATTGGATGTGTTTGTCCCCAATCATAGTTATTGTGACCAGATGTGTGTGTCCCTGATCATAACTTTGGTGTTGGATAGATGCATGTGTCCCTATCCAAACTTGATGTAAGACCATGGATAGATGTGCTAGTCCCTATCCTTGGTTCCATGGGTAAATGTGTTTGTCCCTATCCTTGGATGAAAGTATGGCGAGCATAGTGAGCCTAGTTCCACTATTGCTTGTCACAAGTAGATGTGTATGTCCCTACTCATACCTTATGATTAACTATAGAACGTGATCATCAAGTATTATTGGTGCACTTATCCCCATTTGGAGAATGATGCAATATGGGGGGTGTTAGGAATATTGCATCATAAGATGCATATAATAATTATTTGTTAGGTTTGTTATATAGGTTATATAATAGTGGTACGAATTGAGTTCTTAAAACAACTAAATATATTTAGGGAGGCTGTTTATAAAGTTTCTTATAAAAAAGGGTTTGTGAAGCCTATAAATATGCATTGTGTTATTGAACAAAAACAATGAACATATTATTTTGTGTATATCTTTTGCAGGTTTCTATTATTTCTGGATATTTTTCTCTGATAAATAACTACATGAGTGAGGTCAGCAGCATTGAGGAGAAAATAGTCAAAACTTTGGAAAAAGTCAGTAGGGTATTTTACAGAAAAGCCATGCATTTTAAATTGCAGGCAGCAAAGTAATATTGACGATAGTTTTTTTACACAAGAATGACTATTATTGTAACACTTTCATTATAAATATATGATAAAACTTAAAAGAATGAAATTTGTAAACTTCTCCTAAGAGAATTTGAGCCAACCATTTGAAGGATGAATAATAATGACTAAAGAGGCGATATCCAAATGTACCCTTACCCAGACACTAAGTATCAACCAAATAAGAATTGTTTTCCAACTTTCCAGCAAAACAGTCTCATTGGATGGTTGTACAGTCGTGCAAAAACATTCAATTTGACAGACAAATTGCAACACAAACAAAAAATAATTTCAGATAATATAATATTGTGCCTTATGTGTACATGCTACAAATATATTCTTGAGATCAGCTAATGCCACAATCACAAGCAAATGACCAGGTATTTTTTCATTCCATCAAAGTTCAGAATAGATGTAAGGAACCTTGTAGCGACGGTACCGGGCTTCATTGTTCCCCAAGTAACGCTTGATAAAGATATCAGTAAGAAAACCAGCAAGGCCATCTAGCAACCACCCTGCATGCATTATGTGTGTTATAATATCTAAGTGCCATTGAATTGAAGCAATTTTGAAGTCACTTTGTCGGCTTAAGAGTTATATACCATCAGTTGCTGTCTCAGGAGTAATAAAAATCCCAAACCATTGCCGTGCTAAGGCATGAGCCAGTTTGATTCTGGTGCTAATAACCTACACAAATGAAATGAAATGAAACGGAGAATAGATTTTATCAAGAGTAACAGTTTAAAAAGGAACAGCTGAAACAGATAATAGCAAGAATTAGTACCAGTACCTCAAAATTAATTGATATCAAAATATAGTTACCTGATCAATAACACGCTCATCAAACAATATATGGGAACTGAAAATGGACATTGAAGCGCCAACAAAGCTGGATGCTGATGCAACTTCAGAATCAATGAAAACTTGCTTATATGATCCAAAAGGAAAGGGTGCTTCAAGATACTCCTCATAGTAACTGTGTCATATCAATTATTCTCAACTTCGCATCCATCTACTAAATTGAAAGAAAAAGAAAAAAGAAGTCTAACAAGCACACTGTTAACAAACTTGATATACAAACCTGAAAACATTGTGGAAGAAGTTAACAGTGCATTGCAGCTTTAAAAGATTTGAGGGCATTGACATATGAGAAATAGTCACATTATGACGATCTGGATGCACCTCAAAGGGGGCAACAGCCAATGTTATGAATTGCGGATTGACAGGAATGTTCACACAGTACACATATGTTTTACTCCGTGGATCATCTTTGCCAATGACCTGTATGATAAAATCAATCATGAAATATTTAAAAGAAACACCAAGATATGAAATTGGGGATCTCAAACCTCATCCACAATACAAACAATAAATGGATTAGAATTTTAGCACTTTATGCCCCAACATAATTTGAAATTCAACAGTAATGTTATGCTACAATACCAATGTTGGGATTTATTGCAATATTCAACTTCCAAACCTTTGCAGAATGTGTCTCCAACATTCTAGGAATGGGGTATTTGGATGTCCATGAGGTGTTTGAAAGAGAATATTGTTGTAATGGCATTGAATAAGGAAGTTATGGAAAAAGGTCAACACTGAGAGTTACAGTCCTCACTCGTCAATATAATTGTCCATCTTTCTCATGGAGTGCTTGGGAAAACATTGGAATGAATGGAGCATGTTGTCATAATTGATGGAGCTCTCATTTGTTGCCATGTTCATCATACAGCACTATTCTTGGGATGGATACATACCGAGAGTTATAAAATCAAAGATTCCTTTCTTTAGTTGGATTCCATCTTGAGTGCATGAATCAACGCTTATTCACGTATGAGTTTTTGCCTGTATCTCCCTTGATATGATGCATCTCATGTAAAGCAATGCATTTGAATACAAAGAAGGTCCATTAGCCAACAGGATGTCAAGCCTGAATGACCATGGACAGTTGGTATCAAGGCATGCAACCAGTATCAGTTTGGGGATGGTTGGATGATCCAACTGATTTAGAGTCCAAGAGAAGCGAGGAGCTTTAGGGCTCGAATGATATTCATCATATAATAACTATGATTTTGTGGGATACAATCTGCTAAGGCATTTTTAAGTTTTGAATCTTTGGCTTCAGCGTTGTTATGGCTAGTTAATTTTATTTTATTTATTTTTACTTTATTTTATTTTATTTATGGCTAGCAAACAGATGATAATGATTGCTGAATAAGTGCAATTCTGGGTGACAAATGAATGTCGTTGAGAGTCGAGACTGAGAATACGAGTGTTCACTGATCATTGAGAACAAGTTTTAATGGGAGCAAGATAGGGGGAGGGAATTAAATAGTAAATTGGCAACAAAAGGTTGTGAAGCATAAATGCTGTAAAGGCCCTTTCATCAGGAGAAAGATGAAATCATCTCTTGTAGCAAGGGCAATGCCCTTACTATAACATACACTCTTTGAGATAATGAAACTGATTTTGATTTTATATATTCAATTGCATGCATTGTTTAGCCCATTGTTTAGCTTTTCAAAAAACGTAGAAAAATGGAGAAAGGGAGAGAGCGAGCAAAAAAAATGAGAGTTTAGCCCATGAATTGTTGAATATAGAAATTTTTAGTTATATTGATATCACTGATTGCATTACATTGCACAATGCATACTACATGGTGCATAAATGATAATTAAATAATAGTTTTCAAATTTTGAAAGCCCTTTAGAAATTTAGCCCAAAACTTTCGCCCTTTGTCCTTTTTGCTCTTTCCTTCTTTCATACTTTGTGCAGCTTTTTGTGATATTTATTATTACATGTGATTTGTTTTATTTATAGCTTAACAATACTATGTATCCCAGTGATGCATCCCTTGTGTTTTCAGAACCCATCTCCTGTACGAGGCATTTCAGAGACCCCAGCCATCATCAATTTGCAGAAGAGTTAGAAACGTCGCAGGGATGTATGTTTGATTTTCAATTGTGCAGCTTTTTGTGATATTTATTATTACATGTGATTTGTTTTATTTATAGCTTAACAATACTATGTATCCCAGTGATGCATCCCTTGTGTTTTCAGAACCCATCTCCTGTACGAGGCATTTCAGAGACCCCCTGCCATCATCAATTTGCAGAAGAGTTAGAAACGTCGCAGGGATGTATGTTTGATTTTCAAGGGACTTCAAGGCATGGCTGGGGACATCCTGGCTGTCCAAGGGATGGGTATGTCACAATCAAGAAAAAATACATTTTTGAAAAACAAGTGATTGAAAAAAAAGGACTTGTCATTGGGCCTAGGGTATATCCACTATTGGGCCTAGGGTAAAAAATCTCTAGGGCACCTTATCAAGTCACCTTATTCTAGCTCCCCTATGATTGAGTTTCTCCAAATAGATTAGAGATATCTTATGATTAAATTAGTGTCTCCAACATAGTAGGAAAGATCTATGCTCTTGATGTTCCTAATTAAGAAAATCTATTTTATGAATTATGTTTTCTAACCTGTTTGCAGGGTCTCAATCAGGTAAATGATATCACTAACCCAATTCCATTTCTTGTTTTACTTGGCAATTGTGATTTAGGGCAGAAACTAGGGCAATCACAAAAAGGGGACATTAGATAGACAATAGTAGCATGTCTGATTGATGGTCAAAATCTACAAATCTGTTAAGGATATCCCTGTCCCTTGAGTTTTGTTGTTTGCTTGCTATGCATATCTGGTTCATTATGCTTGACATTAACTCTTGATGCCTGCAGAATCTAATACATGTTTTTTCCTTTTAGTTATGCATTAACTGTTACTATTATTAATATAAGATACACAAAAATGCAATCCCTCACGTCTTATCTCAGCTTTCTATCTTTCTCCATTCTCATTGATCATCTGTTGAAATCAATATTAAATCAAGAAATTACATACAAAAATCAACCACTCCTCAGTTGAACATACTTAAACTGAGAAATGCATATGTGAATGAGAAACAAATAAGTGAATATCGCTTGACCATTCATATTAATGTCCTTAAAAAAAGTAAGTATTGGGGTGTGATCCTAAAAACAATTTACAAAAACAACACAAGAAAAAATAATTGTACATAACTATCCTCATTCAAGAAAGGATGCACCCTACCTGATATAGAAGAGTGCCATTGCTAATTGCAACATACTTAGAATCCACAGTAAACTCCAGATCAAAGCTGAAAACCCAAGACACTAACATATAAATATATAATCTTGGTGTGAGTGAAATCGCTTAACAAAACATGTGAGTTTGCTTCAAAGAAACCTTATAAACAGAACCAATCCCAAAACCAATTTGTCAATAGCAATTCGCATATGATTAAATTTATTACCAGCACCGTTGCAGACTACAGTCAACACATGGAAACCAACAGCGTGCACGCCTTATCTGATTATTTGTATGGAGGGTACTACCCATAAAATGAACACCTACTTCGGGTTTCTCTAGCCAATATTCAATGCGAACCAATCTGACATTCTGCATTCAATATTAACCTACATGAGAAACCACCACACTAGTGAACCTCAAGGAAAATATTTACTTTGACAGCATCTATCAGATAAAAACATAAGCAGTCGACAGATGTTGGATTTTCACCTCTTGTTGGGATATGCTATTAGCATCATTGTGATTGCTCTCTATTTTCCCAACTTCCTCGGTATCAACAAGATTATGTATACCATTTTCAGAAGATAATGAAATAAAGCAATTTATAAGCAAATCTGGAGCCATCTCTCTCTCTAAAGATGAGAAATACACTGAACCGGCAGCTTCAGCAGCATCAATACAGGTAATTGACAGCCACTTTCTTTCTTCTTTGCTATACACATGCTGAGGACAAAGGGTAAAATGCACAGGCAGTCCATTCACAAAGATATTATCAATATTCATCCCATTTGCATACAATCCGATAATTCCATTCTCTGGAACCACAACTTTGAGTTCTGTATGCCTGGAAAAAAGATGAAAAGCACACAACTGCATAAGTAGATCTCAAAGAAACAAACAAATCACGCAAGGTCATAATTTGTTCAACAAGCACATTGAAAAACACAGACATGAAAGCAATAATTCCATTTTGGAGATAAATCTCTCAGATTTTGTTCATGTAAAAGAAACTCAGAAAATTAATTTATGCATACATGAAACAAAATTTATAAATTGCTTATTTGTAGGATGGTTAGATTTAATATTTGTTTGTTTCATCTGCCTCAAATATTCAGCATGGAGTTAAGCTTCGGAAGTCTAAAGCAGCCACAAAGAATACACCTGCCAAAAAATCAATTTGAAGACCACATAGTGCAGTCACACCAATATTATATAAATATTGAAAACTGCTCAATAGTGCACCAATGTAGTAGGTAGCAGACAGATGATAATACCCCACAACTTGTAGACTATATGAGTTAACAAGAAAATAATCTTGGTTTCACACATTTAACTGGATTTCCTATCACATTGATCAAAAACCAGAAGTGCACAACTGAGAAGGTTCCAAAGTCAGCTACATATCGCAGGATCATTTGTACACCGTTTGTAACAATTCTAAAAGTGTTGCTGAAGCAGCTACAGTATTGTATAAGCTGCCACGGGTATTGTGCTGGTTGCTACAGGATTAGTGCAGGCTTCTACAGGTGTTATATTTGGCTGCCTATGACCTGTAGCACCTGATACAGGTGTTCATTGAGCTATTTGCAATTGTTCAGTGGCTCCTACAGGTATTCTGTATGGCGCAAGGTTACCTGTAGTGACTATTGTATGTTTCTAAGTGGCTGCAAGTTACATGCAGTATTTCCACAAGTCTCCCAAGTTGGAAAATGATATTTGCATATCACTTAAAAAATAGTGTGATTTGAAAAAAAAACAAGGGAAATATTTTTTCAGTCCATATGCAAAGGTCATGGCTGCCAAAAGTTGGATATGTTTGTAAGTGGCACGCTTGTTGCTACAACAAGCCACGTTTTTAACTATCAGAGCACATTTTTGCCAACATTTTAGGTCTGATTTGGGTGTGAGAATACTTCCACTGGTTGTGCTAAACCTTTAGATAATGACTGGATCCATTTGGAATATGCTTGCATTATTATAATCACCTTTCTTGTGCCATACTTGACCAGTTGATCAGCAGAACAGTTAGCAAATGTTCTAATGATATTTAAATGACTTTGTTGTGTTGTAAATAATTTTTAAATTCCTGAACAAAGTCTCTTTTCACCTTCTTTGATTTGTTACATCTTCCATAAGAATAGAAAGCCAAAAGGAGGTTTTTTTGTAACAAAAACCAAGAAAGGAAAGAAAGAAGAAAAGGGCAGTTTTTAGCAGCCATTTGGAAGCAGCAAATTTTATTTTCCAGTACTGTCTACTCCCATTAGAGGACAGCAACTAGAAGCTGGAGTTCTCGTCTTTGGCAGTTGGAGGCCACTTTTAAGACTATTATTTATTGAGGAGACCAAGACAGTGATTGCATGCAGAAGAACTTGTGATTAATGGTTGTTTGGGACACCATTGTCATCTTCATTGACTATTGCACAGCAGAGGTGGGTAGGACAGCCATTCTATTTCCTTTCAAGATCAACATAGTGGACCATGTGGAATCAATGAACCTAGCACTTTCATTCATGTGTGAGTATAGCCATTATCACACGTCCATGACCACAATAGCTGCTGATATCCAGACATAGTTGTTGCATGTTATATTACTTCAGGGCATTGTATATTTGGGTATCGTAAGACCTCTGACAATGTATAACTGCTATATAGGTATCAAATGTGTCCATGACTGCGATAGCTGCTGATATCCACACACAGTTGTTGCAAGTTTGTTACTTCAGTGTATTGTATATTTGGGTATTGTAAGACCTATGGGCAATGTTCAACTGCTGTATAGGTGTGGATTAGCAGCATGATGAGCTCAACTTAATTTTCCTGATATTTTATTTCCAATAAGAGTAACTCCAGAAGCATATTGTGGCGTAATTGCATGTATGCCTGATTGCTTATTTTCCCACATTTTCCAAAAGTATTCCCGTGCTTTCCGTAAGTTGAACATTTATATGCATGGTTTTGTTCATCTAAGTAATAAGCTAATAGAGTGCTCCTAAATAAAATCCATATGCTAATGGGACTGTGGCATAGTTACCAATCAAAAACCAATAATCAAGCTCAATTGCTTAAAGATGCCATTCATTTTCTGACTGATAAAGAGATTGAGACATTCATGAAACTTGCCCAAATTAGTTTTATAGATTCTCACAATTTTGTAAATTGCAGACTAAGTTACAACAGTAGATTCCACAGCTGCTGGTGTGAAGTTGAAAGCTGATCCAATTTTATTAATTTATTTAAAACAGCAGTCAAACATGATTTTCAATTCTTCCTTAGGCACAAAATGTAAGAGTTTATTTAACCCAGCTTTCCTTTATATTTTCTTCAAGCTGATCACAAGTTGACTCACACTTTGAAACAACTCATTTAATATTTTCAGATGATTTGACAGCAACTGAATCCTTCTCCTATTGCATACCATATTATAAAATCTTGGAGTGTATTGAAGTTTAGCCCTCACTGAAAAGTGGTGATGTTATGAATGAAAATACAGAGTTTTACAGTCAGATACACACATACACACACACCCATATATGCAGGAATTTGGATGGACAGACACATATTATTTAACACACGCCTATTAATATGACTGATTAAAAGTTTGCATGAATGTTTTATTGCTCAAATGCTTTGAACATTACACTCAATACACAATTAATTTGTGCCAGAAGGAAAATGTTCATGTAAATGGCACATAATCTATGTCAAAAGATTCACATGTTCATGTTCAGCAAAGATACAGTTCTGATTGAGTTCCTCAAAAATAAAATTTGCAAAAACACTAAGTTGCCAGTTCGGGTTCGGGTTCGAGGATCAGGTTCGGCAAAATTTTGAAAAAGGGTTTTGGGTTCATTAGTACAAAAACAATGTAAAAATCATATATATGCAGCCTAGAAGCATGAAATGAGATTAGAATATCACAAAGCGTCAAATAAACAACAAAAGCACCATAAACTTGTAACCATAGCATCACGATCACACCATATGGCTTTAGCTCTGACAAGATAGGTCTGCTTCTTGTGTGAGAGGAGAGAGTGAGATAGAAAGAGGTAGAGAGAGGATAGAGGAAAAGTGATAGGGGGAGAGATAGGTCTAGAGTTCAGGGCAGATAAAGTGAGTGAGATAGAGAGAGCGAGAAAATGCTGACAGGAGCCAGCTGATTATGGAAATTTGACTGTCTGGAAAATTTATAAGTTGTTCTAAAACCCAGAATTTACATTATAACTCCTAGAGATCTGAAACCACTCTCAAACATCCTACCAATATATACATGAAATATGTCTTTTTCCTTTCTTATACTCAAATGTTATATTTCATGTATATATTTTGGGCAAGTCCATGTGAGTCTCATTTCTATGGGTTTAAACTTTTAATGGTCACTTTTAGGGTACCCATGGCGTTCAAGTCAAACTGGGCGCCAAAAAAGGTTTAAGAATTGCAATGTTTTGTTTGTTTTTGGTGCCTAGGCATCTGGGTTCGCCCAGGACAAACCAGGCCCCAAAATGGTGCACCCTACTCAAACCCACAGAGGAACCAAACCCAGATCCGAACTAGGTTCAAACAGGACCCAGATCCAGCACCCCAGCGGACAAACCTTGCAACATAGCAAAAAAATAAAAATTTCATGATTAAATCCAGCTTCTATAAATTTGCAGATTATGTTAAACAAAATAATAAAATAAAATATGATTACATTAAATTTGAACAGATCATAATGAATTTTAAATTTTAAAATATAAAGAATTTAAAATTTTAATTTACATGTGTTAAATTAACAACTAATATCTAAATTAAATATTTAAAAACTTATTATTAATATTAAAACAATCAATCAAAACATTTTTAAATTGTCTAATTTAATTTTATAAAAAAAAAAGAAAAAATAAAATAAAACTAAACTAAAATTAAAAATGTAACCTAAAAAAAGGAAAAAGATAACATAGAATAAAAACAAACAAAACAAAATACCGTGTAGCCTTTTGATCAAAAAAAAATACTGTGTAGCCTATTTCACCTCCCACAGCCACCTACTGTAGATGCATATGCCACAAAGTTCAACTTGTCATGTCAATTGCTCCAAAATCCAAACCAACTTATTATTTACAGAGCAATCTCACAGTGGGCCAACATAATACTCTGACATGTATTCTCCCTCAAAGTGTTAACCAAATGACTTGTTTGTTCAGCATTTAACATTAATTCCAAGTTTCCACACCATTCCTGAAATGTCACTGCATAACAAAATAGTCCTAAACTGACACTGCAACAATGAGTGGCCATTGTCAATATTAATGTTTGCAGAAAGCAGCCAACAAAGCAAACTTCCTCTTTATAGAGTCACTAGACAGAGACAGACGTCAGAACAAACATTCAAACGCTCATGACGTGTTTTTGACATGCCCTTCATGTTGCTTTATGCGATAATCCCAAAAACTTCAACGAAAACATTTTTCAAAATATATTTTAATAAAACCCTAGCTCTTTTTCCGTAGAAATTTAAGGTCTAATTCCAACAATTTTTTTAGGATTTTTCAAGTCCACCAAATTTTGAACTTTATTAAAAAAATTCAGCAACCCTGTGACACAGCACGCACTAAAATATAATATATATATATATATGATCAATTTAACTTTTTTGCCAGAAGGAAAATGTTAGCGTAGATCACACATACACAATATTTAATACACCATGCCAAGAGGAAAATGTTCAAACACACACATAATATTTGATACACCATTCCAAGAGGAAAATGTTCAAACCAAAGTTCCCAGACTCGGACTCGGCTCGGACTCGGCAAGGCCGACTCGACTCGTGACTCGGCTATGACTCGGCAACGACTCGGCAATGACTCGGCAAAATTAAAAAAACCTTGAAATTAAGAGATTTTTAACAATTTAAAACTTGTTTCATGCACCCATTATTGAATAAAGCCCAATTATAATGTGTGCTAGCTTGTTATGCCATGAAAGGCATGTTGGTAGAGTATCTACTTGTTTGGGGCTTCTGTTTAGTATTTTCTTTGGCCAAATTGAAATTTTGGGAGCACCAACATGAGACATCATGAACATCTTCACTTGGAAACTGTAAGGAATGCTTGTGTATGGTAGCATTAAATAGTGTGCTTTTTGAACTTAGGTTTTACCTTGGGACTATAGTTGACCTTGGTCTTTCTTGGACCTCTTAGTTTTTAGGCTATATATATGCTGGATGGAAGGGGGAATTGTGAGGCCAGAAGGGTTTGAAATATGCTCCTCAGAGACATGTCCCTTGCCAAAAATAACCTTGTGCCCCATGGGGGGATTTTTTGGTATGTGGGGATAGGTAGGAAATATCCCCAACTCACCCCCTTTTTTCAAAATTTTAAGAAACATCCCTGTTGTGAGGTACTCACACATCGCCCCATTGCAAATGAAGACCCCCACTTTTTGCTTTCTAGGGTTAGCTCTTTTAGTTTTGTTGTTGGTCGTTTTAGTGTCTTAGCCTTTGCATTGAAGGGATTGAGTTTCTCAAAGGTCATCAAATCAGGTGGATCTCCTCAAGGTGGAGTGAAGGAGGTTAGGTCAGTTGAGTGATTAGGGGTTATTTAGATCATTCCTAGGGTTTTTGTGTACTATCTAGTCACGCTTCAAGTTGCTAAATCAAACCTTGGTTGAATGCATAGTGTCCTCCTAGGTCCCATCCCTTACATCATGGTCAGAGTGAACTCGCCTTAAAAATCTGGAATGTCATCCTGATCTTGAAATGGCCTGAAATTTGACTAAGTCTGGAAATTTGAAGGATCCTCCAAAAACTAGATTTTGCATTATAACTCATGGAGGTCCGAAACCACTCTCAAACATCCTGACAATATATATGGAATATAACTTAAAGTATAAGAAAGAGAAAAGACATAAGGAAATGTCACTTATACTTAAATGTTATATTCCATATATGAATCCTGACGAAGATACTAACTTGTCAAACAAGTCAAAACATTGACCTGTGGTGGCCGAGTTTTGGAGCTTGGACTCGGCGAGTTTTGCCATAACTCGCCTGACTCGCGAGTTAGGCGAGTTATGGTCAAAACTCGCCGAGTCCGAGTCCCGAGTCAGCAAAACTCGCCGAGCTTGGCTCGACTCGCCAACTCGGCGAACTCGCCTGACTCGCGGCGAGTTTGGGAACTCTGGTTCAAACACACGGCAGCACACACACACATATACATTATATTTAATTCACAATCAATTTATGTCTGACAAATCCATCCCTCCCACTACATACCCTGTACAAAGTGGCCATTGCATCCCACAACTTGTACAAAATGACACATAACTACCAATATATACACTATTTGCTTGCAGAGACTAACTACCAATATATACCAACTCTTCACTTGCATATATACCTAAGAAATTATATACTTAATGATATTATATTGTGGATGAAATTTCTTCATTCCAGTTTGCATTATCTAAATATTATAATGGATTCTAAATCATGCATTACCTCCTAATAGACACCCTATACAAAGTGGCAATGACATCCCACACCTTGTACTAGAGAGGATTTTGGGGATCTTCAATGAATTAGCAGCCACAGAGGAAGGAAGAAAAGCCATGGGGCAAACAAATGAATCTTTTACAATATTAATGAATGTGCTCAATCCATTGTCTTTACAGTTTAGCTTTACTTTTAAAACTAGTTGTCACCATACCATATTACATTTGAACCAAAAACCCCGTCATCCCCAAATGTTGAAACGGTCCCCCCATCCCTATATTACCCCATTCAGAAGCTTCATCAAACTATGGTTAAAACTTTGTTGAGATTTTATTTGTTCACTTGAAAAGCTCTTTCACATATAGCCAACTTGGCTTCCTTCTGTAAGCCCATTTAACTGGCACAAGTACAACAAATCTATATCACTTGTTTATCGCTTTGTTTTTATTCGAAATCTATTTAATTGGTACAAGTACAACAAACCTATACCTGCACAGATTCATCGATTCCCTCGTGACACTCAAAGGGTAAGGCTAAATTTGGCCCCTGTTCCCACAATCTTGGAGTAGAAAGGTAAAATGTTAGAACATTATGAAGATCAATTTTGTTTAGGGCTTAAGGCACAGCTTACAATGGTCAATAGAAAGTTTGTTCCGTGGCATTAATCTTGATTCCTAACAAATAATTTTGGTTGGGGTTTACTGGGATCCAACTTATATCGTTAGAAGTTTGGAATCTATTAAGGTAAATGTTAAAGTTTGCTCAGCTAGTATTCTCACAGTGATGGCCTAGCAGTAACGGCGGCCAGAATAGAGGCAGCAATAGCCTTCTTCAAGTTAACACCCAGTTCTGTACAAAAGGGCGCATTACTAGAAGGCTGATCCTCTTCCAGATTAGAATACTCTCACAGATTTAGAAATCTGAGTTTGTCTGTTGTTTGCTTTTGGAAATTTGATTTTTCAGACTTAGGAATGCATTCTTACTTTAAGCTTTCTCCATCTATAAAAGAAAGGTAGGGATGTAAGTGTCCTATTTGTTCCAGTTTTGAGCTAATGCAGTGCATTTCTTTTCCAATTTAATGAGATGACAGTGACTGGTTTGAGAGTTTACTACAATGTATTCAATGTTCATATTTTCAGTGTGATATGTTTGTAGTTCTTGTATTTAGAATCCGCATTTTTAATATAAGTTATCAAACTTATATTACTCAGTGTTTAGGGTTAAATTTTCTCTGTGCAGAATCTACTTACCATGGTCTGAATATTACCAGCATATGGATCCATTATGCTTAAACAAAAGAGA
This sequence comes from Cryptomeria japonica, assembly GCF_030272615.1. Lineage (NCBI taxonomy): Eukaryota > Viridiplantae > Streptophyta > Pinopsida > Cupressales > Cupressaceae > Cryptomeria > Cryptomeria japonica. The sequence continues at coordinate 505,063,626 of NC_081414.1, forward strand.
TTAACATGGAAAAGTTTGAATGACAAATGAAAATCATAAACAAGAACTTCTGCATTTAGTGAAGATTAATTTCGTGTAGGATTTGCTGGCACAGTTTGAACTGAAAAAAATTTTGAATCATGGAAACTTAATTCAGTGATTTTTGACATATGAATAGAATCTACTAGGTTTTACAGGGAAAACAGATTTCAGTCTAGGGAGGCAGGAATTTTACAGTAACTTTAAATGGCTATCTGATTTCAACTACAAAAATTATAAGAAACTGGAACTTTTAATTTCCATTGGAATTGGTTCATTTTAGGCATGCATGGACATCAAAAGTTCATTTACTGGTCTACAGCCTAATAAATAACTAGTGGCCACAGTTGCATCTCTCGAAAGTTCATTTAGTGGCGTGACCCTTAGTAACAATTATCGATAGAGTTTACAGAAGGGACAATTTCTATTGGTTTCAGTTTACAAAGTCAGGAAGTTATTTAAGTAGCATTAAACACGAATAATCTTGACTAGAATTTAAGGGAGCAACACTTTCCAATTGCCACAGTTTTGAGTTAAACAGACAAAATCATCCATTAACGTTTCAAGAAATTAATATGTAATTTTAGCTGTAAGTATCAGAGTTCGGTGACTAAAGTAAAGTGGGCTGGACAATTTGCACTAATCAGAACGTAGAATCTTGGGAAGTTCATTCACGGGCATAAACCCCTGGAAAAAATGAACTTCGCCTAAAAGCTCAAATTCCAGTGCTCACGGTTCCAAATCTGCGGGAGCAGGTTGACTGTCACCAACACTAACTTAATTTTGAGCGAGAGTTTACAAGAACCAATCTGCAGTGACCATGATTTATGGTCTCGTGAGGTAAAAGCGCAAATTTTTAATTAAATTTTAATGGCGTAGCTTTCGGTTCCGTAAGTTTTTATTTATAATTGAACCACTTACCTTATGTTCCCATGCGGATGCTTAACTCTATTTTCTGCTTAGCAGTTAAGTGTTCCCATGCAACTTTAAAATTGTGAAAAAAGGATAATTTAGAATCTTTCACTATTTTGGTGGAGCAGCTATTGTTTAGGAATTAAAAATAAATCATGGAAGAAAAGGGGGGCTGGAAATAAGCAGTGACTGCTTATTAACAAAAACAATTTGCTCTCGCTTTTTTTTAAGATTTTATTTCTATTTTGGTTTTCAAATTTTTAATGCACAAATTAGTATTAATACTATTAATACAAAGTTAAAATATTTTGTTTAAAAATAAGCAGCAAAGATAAATATTCATGGGGCCACCTGCTCCACAAATAATTCCTAAAAATATTGAGCAGCGACTATAATTCCTAAAAATATTGAGCAGCAACTGCTAGCTGCTCCACAAATAATTCCTAAAAATATTGAGCAGCGACTGCTAGCTAAAATAAGCTAAGCAGCCACATGGGAACACGCCCTTAGTCTGTGGTTTTTGGAAGGGCTCGTAAAGATAAATTCAATGTAGGGCTTATGGGCGCCACAAATTACAGTGCTCGGCGCTTCGAATGCCAGGAAGATTATCAACTGGAATAAACCCTAGTAAAAAAACCTGAAGAGGGTTTACCAGTGCGAAAATTTTCAGATGTCGCGGTTTGGAAATTGAGAAGGCAAATGCCTCCATTGGGGTTTATCTTACCAGACGGTGGTTTTTTTCCCGTGTAAGTTGGAAGGGAAAGGGCACTATTACCCGTAAATACGCTGGTTGTCCATGTCAATCGCGAGGCAGAGCTTCTGGTGACGAACAAGCACGTATGAAGTGGTCGCAGAGGTGGAATTACTGGTTCCTGCGCCCTTCTGCTCCTCATTTTTCTGCTTCTTCGGCTTCGCCATGGCGGAGGTGGAAAAAAAATCTCCGTTCCTAATTTACATAGAAAGAAACAACCCTAATAATCCTGGTGTAGAATACTTCCCCCGCGAAGCGAAACCCTTGAGATGCGTTGGCGGCCTCAGCAGTGGCACATCCACGGGGGCTCTCGTTCGGCAACAACAATACAGAGAAAAGAAAAAGGAAGGTAATTGTTATATACTCTCCTTCCTGCCCTTCTTTATAGCCCGCCTCTCGCCAACATTGGTGGTTATTTCTGCTCCTTCACCCACTCCACTTCTTAACTCCAGGTAAGCTAACCCCAACCATTTCCACGCTGGTTTGATTAACGATCAAAGTCCACATCTCTTCTCGCCCTTCATTCACTTTGACCTTTACGCGTGCTAAACTTTATTTTGCAATTACTCAATAATTTCATTACCCTGCGCACTTGAAGCTTTCACTTTCTTACGAATACACATATACACATTTAGCTTTCACTTTATTTTGTTTTCACTTTTTTAGGTTTTTTGATGGTGGATTGGCGATTGTGATTCTAAATACAACACAATCTAATCTAAAAAGTATAATATTATTATAAAATCATGGAAATGAAATCTGATAACTGGTTAAGTCCAAAGAAATGAAATTGATAATAGGTTAAGTCGATAGAAATTAAAAGTATACTATTATTATGAAATCATGGAAATGGAATCTGATAATTAGTTAAGTCCAAAGAAATGAAATCTGATAATAGATATAAGCCATTATTGAGAGTATAATTTGTAAAAAAATGGAGAGAGATATCAATTGAAACTATTTTATTTATCTTAAAATTATTTTATATTATTTTAAATTGTATTTACTACATGCATTAACAGTTAATTTTTTATTGTATGTATATTTTTTTTTTTCTCTAATACAAATTATTTATTCTAATTTCTAAAATCTGATTATTTCCATCTATTTTTAAATTTTAAACTTCTTATCATTATATTTTTTTTTTAAAGAAATTTATATGATATATTTTTTAATTGAAATGTCTACTAATAATTAGAAAAAATATTTGCTATATGTTGTAATTATGAAATGGTAGATATATTTTTTGAAGTATATTTTTTTTTATTTAAATAAAATTTATAATTTTGATGAGGACATACCTTTGTTTTTATGTAGTTTATTTTTTTAATATTAAAAAATAGGTAGATCAAATACAAAAACATCCAACGATAGTATCAAAAAAGAGGCCCAGCCTCACCACGAATTCAGAGTATCATGTAAACAGACTAAATAGGAGAAAGAAGAAGCTAAAGGACATCTAGTGTAAGACATCATAATGGGTATCAACCCAAGCAGTCCAACCAAGAGGACCCTCCATCCAAACTATGATCTTACACTCCCGGATTTGCGTAAGCATGAATATCTCATTTTCCCTTGAATTAATATTCTTCCTGATCTCTTGGTTCGGCCTTTTGCAAGTTCGTTCAAACATTTGAAGATCATCAAAGTTCCTCCTCCACTCATGACCATGCTTCAGCTCATAGACGAAAACAATGGCGTGCCCATCTTTCAAGAATCTCCTTAGCTTGTCTTTCTCCATCATCATTGTTGTGTGGACCTGCAGAAAGATTTTTAAAAAAGTGAGTTTTTGAAAAAACTCAGTAAGAACTCTAAGGTTGCTTTGATACCTTTCCTCGTTCCTGCACTTCCAAATCTGCCAGAGGATGTTAGAAGATAGCATATTCCAAAATAAATTAGCATCCTTTTTAAGCCCATCAATATGACCAGTAACAATTTCCAGAATGTTCACATTTAAAGTATAAAAAATACCAAACATATTCCATATTTCTTTAGCAAAGATGCAATCAAAGAGGATATGTCTACCTGTTTCAGGAAGCCTGCAGAGACTGCAAATGTCAGTAGTGTGACCATCTTGTCTAATAGGGAGTCTGTCAAGCAGAATCAGCCACCTAAAACATCTGATTTTAGGCTCAACAGGGCCTTTCCAGAGAATATCAAAATACTTTTTCCAAGACACAGCATCAAGAGAAGAGTACCAAACAGTATTGATATGATTAATAATATTTTCATTATGATCAATGATTCTATAGATATTCTTGGCTTTGAGATTAACCATGATGACCCCATCTGGCCATTTGCACTTTAAGTATCTATGAGAGTCCACATGACAGTTAGAGGGCAGGTCCTTAGTAGCCTTGACAATCATATTATAAGTCTTCTTTTGGGAGTCCGGAGTATTGAATCTGTTCTTGAGCTCATCCCAATTGATGAGTTTATCATTTTCAAAAAGATCAGCAAGCTGGGAGATCCCCAGTTTAGCCCACAACCTAGCAGAGCATCCTTTGGAAAGGGCTAGGGGTTTACCAGCCTGGTGCAAGTTCCACCAAATGGATCTTTCACCATATAGATGCTTAGCATCATGGAAATCCTTATTGGTGATAAAATTCCTGACATGGTCCCAGGCTCTCCAGATGGATCTGAAAATAGCAGAGCCTTGGACATTGACCAGGAAGTTGCCAACAATTAAGTCACAAAATGGGAGATTCCTCCAAGATCTAGCTTTTTTAGGAAAGCCTCTTACAATATTATGCCTAACCAGCACCTTCCATGGATCGTTCCCATCCATATAATGAAAGATCCATTTGGCGGATAAAGCAATACCTTGAGTTTTAAGGTCTTTAAGCCCTAGCCCCCCAAGGAGTTTGTCAGTATGACACCAGTCCCATTTGACCGCATGCCTTTTTCTATTGCCTTTAACATCAGACCAGAGGAAGCTCCTAATGGCCTTTTGAATTTCCAAAATTTGGTAGTTACTTAACATCCAAGCAGAGGAGTAGTATATGCTATATGAAGACAACATTTTTTGACAAACCTGAATTCTGCCAGTAAGAGATAAAGATCTGTTATGCCACTTATTCAGCTTCTTATCAATTTTTTCCTTAATCCAAGACCACATGTCTTTGAGGGAAGGCTCAATAGAGAAGGGGATACCTAAATACTTAACGATCTTATGAGGTCCGCCCCATTGGAAGTTATACTGATTGAACCAAATAGGAGGTTGCTCTTCCCACCCCAGGTAGATGGATTTGGATTGGGAAATACAAGCACCAAAGATAGAGCAGAACAAAGTAAGTTTGGTTTGCAAGGCTGCAAAGTTATTGTTGGAAAGCTCAAAAAATAAGGCAGTATCATCAGCAAACTAACAGTTTATAAGCTCATCATTGTTAGGGAGATCAAGACCTTTAACATTAGGGGAAAGCGTATCATCCCTTAGGATATAGTAAAGGGCTTTTGAAGCTATGACAAACAGAGCAGGGGCAAGGGGACATCCTTGTCTGATAGACCTACTAAGGGGAAAGGGATTGGAGAGGGAACCATTGACCTCCACCTGGGCAGAGGCATCATTAAGCAGAACCCGAATCGAGTTACAGAAAAAGGCCAGGAAACCAAATGCTTCAAGTATCATAACGATAAAGTTCCATTCAACCCTATCATAGGCTTTTTGAAAATCCAAGAGTAACATCGCAGAGTTTTGATGAGAACACTTCGCCCAATCCATGGCTTCCCAGCTAGTAATTAAGTTTTCCAAAATATATCTACCTTTGATAAAACCAGTCTGGGTAGCACAAACAAACTTAGGAAGGATATGAGCAAGTCTGAGGGCCAGGATCTTGGCCAAAATTTTATAGGAGACATTGAGGAGGGTGATAGGCCTCCAATTTTTTATAAGAGCTTTGTCCCCATCTTTGGGAAGAAGTTTAATGATGCCACTGTTGATCTCAGGGCCGAGGGAACCATTAGCTATGGCCTCCACATAAATGTCATGTAAATCCTTACAGATCCAACTGATATTGGCCTTATAAAATTCAACAGGGATCCCATCAGGGCCGGGGACCTTATCATTATTGAGAGAGTTGATAGCTTTTTCAACCTCATCCAAAGAGATGTCCTTAGATAAGATAGTAATATCATCATTATCCAGCATATTGGGGATAAGAGGTTTACACTTATTCCTAAGATCAACAGCTTCCATAGAGTCTTCAAAGGTGAAGAGATTCCTGTAGTAATCGACAAAGGCTTGGTTAATGATAACAGGATCTGAGATATCCTTGTTGTCAATAAGGAGTCTGTCAATAGACTCCTTGGTTTGTTTTTGTTTTAAAAGGTTAAAAAAGAATTTGGAACCACGGTCTCCGTTCTAGATCCAATGAGCACGAGATTTGATTTTAGCACCACATATTCTAAATTGTTGATGCTTCCTCAGGGCATCCTTAGCAGATATCACCTGGGAGACAAGGTCAAGATTGGAGGAATCATTTTGGACATTGCTCTCAGCCTCTTGGAGATCAGAGAAAAGACGTTTTTCACGAATCTATAATCCTTAGCATTCTTTTGACCAATGGTTTTGAGGAGACATTGCCAAGCTGGGAGATTGACCTTCCATTTGTCAGTCATGGAGAAGTTAGGGAAATTGACCTTATTGATATTGCGAATAATCTGGATAGCAGCAAGGATATCTTCATCAAGAAGGAGACTGGTATTCAAAATGAACTTGGGATTAGTCGTCCTAGGGTGAACAGGGGCGAAATTGAGGTTGACATAGGTAAAAATGGGATGATGATCAAAGAGAGTGGTGGTCGTAACAAGGACAATGTTATTCTGGTTGTCAGGAAGGAAGGAGAAAACATTCTTGTTGCCATAGAAACGGTCAAGTCTGGAATAGATTCGAGAGTGGCCCTGTTGAAAGTTGCACCAAGTGTGCCAAATCCCGGGGTTAGAGGCCTTATTACCAACTAAAGGGTCAAACAGAGTCTTAGAATTAATTAACTCGTTCCAATGAATCTTTTCATTATCTTTCCAAACGAAGGGATTACCTCCAGATTTATCTTGCTGGGACTCAACCATATTAAAATCTTCGCCAACCAGCCAGGGGATATCAGGGAGGGTTGTCATCCATTTCCAAAGATTAGCCCTCTCCTTAGAGTCATTGGGGGCATAGACAGAGAAAATGCCAAAGATATTATTATTATGATTAATGATAATCCAGACAACTCTCTGGCAGGGAGAGGTGTCATTGGCAGTAATATAGTTCCCCCATTTGGGGCTGGTGAGGAGAGCAATTCCACCTCTGCCTCTATTGTGATTAGTGCAAAACTTGATCGCGTTATTCCATATAAAGTTAAGGTTGGTTTCAAGCATGAAACCGATGGCTTTAACTTCTTGCAACATAAGAAAATCCATAGAATTAAAAGAACTAAGAAAACGCTTAATAACAAATTTCCTATCCGGGGATTCAAGACCCCTCACATTCCAAGATAAACAATTCATGAGGAAACATTAGAGGGAGTAGGGCACACAACACCAACTTCATCAGCTGAGGGTAAAGACTTAGTAGAACTATCCCCCGTTTTCTTACCAGAGGTTTTATTCTTAGATCCTAGAGGTTTTCCCCTGCGTTTCGAAGCAAGGGTATCAGATTTAGGATCATCTTCATTTTCGGATTGGGAATCCACTTCCATCGAAGGCATACCGAGGAGATTGTTAATAGCAGGGATGATTTCAATAGAACAATCATCACTTAGTTCCTTAAAAACTTTTTGTGGGAACTTCTGAGATGCTCCTAGAGAGATATTCAGGTCGGAATTGTTGGAACAAATAGCAGGGGAGCAAGGAGGGTTGGCGCTGCTAGATTCAACCACAGGAGGGATAACAAGAGGAGTTTGGGGAAGGAGATTTCCTGAGGAGGCAGGATTCGAAGTTTTAGGACAATTAATGTTATTACCCTTGCGCCTTCTTTTTTTGTTGATGGTTTGGAAGCCATCATCAGTGTTTGCCTCATCAATAGCCATGTCCCAAAAAGGGAAAGAGATTTGAGCTATATAGGAAACAGGAGAGGCTGAGTCAAGAGTAGGAGGAGGTTTGGAGGCAGTTTCCTCTTGAGTGTTTTTGTTAACCGAAGGAGGCAGATTAGGGTTAGCAGGTTGAGGGAATTTAGCAGGGTTCTGATTCTTTTTAATAATGGGGCAATCCTTTCTAAGGTGGCCCTCTTTCCGACATAAGAAACAAGCATTTAGACCTCCTAATATTTCAATAGGGCACACAAAAGTTTCTTCCATGATGTTAACAGAGATGTCAGCAGGGATTTCCTTCCCTGGTTGCAAAGAAATAAGGACTCTGGCGTCCATATGTGGTACCAGCCTAACAGTATCATCCATTCAGATGGTTTTGCCCAACGGTTCAAGCAATTGAGGCAAGAATTTCCATAAAAAGGGGGGGACATTTTTAACCATTATCCATCTAGGGGCCGAAAGGGCAAGAACTTCTTCGTGCACAGCCTCAGGAATCCAAGCCAAAGCACGGAAAGAAGTGGATCTAACGGTCCAATATTGCTTTTTAAGGACTTCAACTTGAGATTCATGATTAACAAAGAAAATCACAAATAAACCCTTCTAGATCTGCCGGCAAAAAGAAATGTGAAAGCCCATTTTGAGATTCCAAAAATTATGAAACCAGTCGTCAAGAAATTTCCGAGGAGGACACTTATCAAGTTCAACAGCAGAAAAGAAAATCGCAGTATTCTTTAACCTATTCTTCTCCTTAATAATCTCAGCAAGCATTTCAGGATTAGGAGCGATGGAGAAAGGGGCCAAAGGAGCCGTAGAGCACTTACCGGGAACGGCAGCATCGCGGGCACTGGCACCTGCAAGGTTAAACTTGGCTTTCTCATTGACAACACCAATCGTATTGGCCACTACTTCAGAAAACATTTTTGGTTTACAGGTAGGGTTAGGGGTATTAACAGAGACGCCATTAATGTCGGCGTCCTTCGACATAGTGGGAGAGGAGTTAGGGGGTATGGGCTCTGCTGAACGACAGAGCGAGGGATTGAGAACCAAGTAAATCAACCATATTAATGGAAGGGTTGGAGAGGACTACACCTGGACTGACATTGCGATCGGGGACCTCCAGCTGTCTCTCGTCGCTCCGTTCAAACCTGCCAGAGATCGCCACCTTAAAGCAGCCTACGCTTTATTCCAAATTCGTAGAGTTCGCTTGTTTCTTCTCTATGTGGTTTATTTTGAAAATATTGTGTATAATTAATATTAATATTTTGGCATATAAATGGTTGTCAAATTAAGCTAAAAGGTAAGAGTTTTTGTTAACCTTAAGACGCTCACGCCATTACACTCCACCCCTTGTTGTCGTATATGAAATTTTAAATATGCTTGTATTACATTTTTGTTTATAATCAATTGCAATAATTATGTTAAAGGTATATATTGAAGACAGTAGAGAGTTAGTTTTTGTTAAGCAAAGGAAATAAGGAGAACAAAATATAATATGGGTAATGTGGAAGAAATCTTGACGCATTAATATATGATTGTCACCATGCACCTATACATCATGAAGGTGTGAATGTAAATTAGATTAGAAATTATTTTTGTAAAGCATATAGAATGAAGTTGGTAATGAAAATAACATATCAAAAGCTTATCTACAAAAGGTTGCATTAAAATTTGCATACCTATACTCATTATAATGAGAGTATTTGTAGGCAAGACTATTCTTTTCTCCTAATAATTGTGTGTAAATTATTTATCATTCTTGAATAACAATTGAAGGAGAGTGGTGGTTCTTTTAAAAGTCCCTTTGGTTTAACTTTGGATATAGTTGTAGATGTTAACTATTGCCTTTCTCTTTTATCAATATCAAATTTAGCTTAGTTTATTGTTTATCCTTGGGAATTACGTTTAATGATTGCATGTGTCATTGATAGTGGTATTTCTCCACAATTACCTATTGATACAAGTATTATAGGTATAATTTTTGGGTTGTTTTAATTTCATGATGAACAACTATATTTATCAATTAGCACCATTATGTGAAAAGATAAATTAAGTGGTTTGGAGCTAACTAGGTACGCAAAATCTATGACCTCTCGGAGTGAACATTTGCAAGCCTTTTTTGAAGCCATAAGTTTGTTGTTAACATAATTTTTTCAACTCTACATGATAATATTTCTTAGGAAAGTTGGTCAAAATCATTATCAATGTTTGATTTATTTGTATTTTTATTACAACACAAAGTGCAACTAGGAAATCTAGTTGTGTGAGCATTTTTTGTTGAATGGCCTCACTAAATTATTTGTAGAAAGCAGGTGCATTGAGTGGTCAAAATCCTTTGTTCATCTATTACAATAAAATATTTGTGTCATAAGTAGTTCCTACTCATGCTCGATTGTTTTGTAATATATATATATATATATATTTCACAATGTTCAACAAAATTCAATTTGAAGTCAGGTGTCACCATGTTCATAAAAAATTAATTGTAATATAATGGTTGTAGCAAATAATTGACATAGTGGCATTTGAGTGTGATGTGTAGATAGGTTTGTCCATAACATGCGGTACTTGTTCTAAGACACCTACAAAACTAATAAACGTGTCACTAAAGAAAAGGTGTTATTAGTGGGGAAAGCTTCATGCAATCTACTATCCATTTGGAGCAACAACTTTAGCCCCATGAAGCTCATCTCATCAACTAGGATGCATTTCACATGGTTCATGTGTTCTCAAAATACTATTAATAACTACCCCTTTAATGATTTTTACATTTCTTTTATTAGAATTGTAAGTGTTGAATATATAGTTGAGGCTTAAATGTTGAATGTAACAACTCTTGTACGAGCAACAACAAGAGAAAGTTATGTTTTTGTGATGCTAAACTCCAAAGTGTATGCCTAATGCAATGAATCAAATAGGATTTTCCTACACATTTCATCCCTTTAATGATCATATGCAAGGGTTTCTTGAAGGAGGTAAATTGTTATATTGTTATTTAATAACGATAAGTACACTACTTGTTTTTTGGGAGATTACATATGGTGGATCATTCAACTCTAGTGTGGACTAGTCATCCTTTTGTGCATATTGCTTGTGCTTATGAAATGTTGTGCAATGTAATGTAAATTTGGGGGTACAATATGTTTATTCTTTATATTAAGATTGTCAAAATCACGTCTACCAAGCATTTCAATGTCATTTAGATGTCCATAGGTACTATTAAAACTTGTTTGTGATATCAACTCCCATTTTCATTTTTATTGTATTTCTTGTAACCATCGCATTATCAATTTCCTCATCTTCTCGATGGTTAACTTTTGTTTAAGTTATTATGTAGTTGTCATACCACATGCAATATTTTTTTCCTTTTAATTTATGATAATCTTTTTACATGACATTTATATATTTGACAATGTCATGAAGTGCTTCTAGAAAAGTAGCATGCTCATAAAACACTTTAAAATGTTCTAAATCCTCTTTTGAAATAGGATAGAATCAAAGAAAGGAATTGCCATTTGCCTTTATTTTCTATCTTTCCACTTGCAGCCTTTGCAACAAGTAGAAAATGAGAAGAATTGTGTATATCCAATTTAGCTCACCTTTTGTTGGAAAGGCTTCTTGTTGGTTTTGGAGAATGATTTTCAATTTTATTATATCATATATTTCATTTTGATATGAGGTATCATCTAGTACATTCTTTTAATGTATGCAAATAAGAAGATTACAATACTCATTCTCACACCAAGCTCAATTGACCACTCCAATAAAAATTGAATCAAAGACTATATGTTATACATTTAAACCTCATAGACTATATATTCTTCCAACTTTATTTTATCATAATATTTTATAAACATTTAAGGGGAACTTGAATTTAATACCTCCCTTGTTTACTTTAATAAATGAATTTTATAATTATTTTATAATTTAATTAACCCTAACCATATAAACATTTTAATATTAAAAACATATATTAATACCATTAATTATAATTTCACTATAATTGGTATCAACTACATATAAATGATAATACACATTTTCTCTTGAAATTTATTAGAAAAAATCTAGTCTCTATAAAATGTATGGTTTTATGAGGATCCATAATAATTGCATTTTATAGTTCAAAGTTTTTTCCATCCCCCTCTTCGTAGAGAGAAATCAGTGTATTCCTTGCATTCATCATATTTGTTAGATTTGCTTGAAAAATATTGAAGTCAACAATCATTTTATTTTATAGATACTTATACTTACCATGAGATTAGGGGACAATTGTTTTGCCTCTTTGAAGACTCACATAACCATTCCACCTATTTGAATGATCAAAGTTGTTCATCTCTCTTCTTTCAAGAGATGCTTGATCTTTACCAGTATTTAGCCAAAGAATTTGCTTTTGTGATGCTCTACTCTTGAAGGGTTGCTTCTTTCATTGACTTTATTTACTCTTTAAATTGTATATGAAGCAATTACATTGCAAACTTATAAATATGATGAAATTTATGAGACTAATAAAAGATATTGTTAATTTTCACATATTTTTTTCATTAATGCACGCCCTTTTATTTTTGTTTTCATTTAAATTTACCAAAATTAGATTTACACTTCCTATTCTTTAAGTTTTATTGGGCTATCAATGTTCCATATAAAAAATAAATCCAACTACAATTCTTGAAATAGAAATTAATGTGTTGGGATGTAAAACTATGAAATCAAATCTTAGTCATTGATTTGCCTGATGTAAATAAGATGACATCATTAAAGTGTCAATTTGTGCACACAATTATTTTGCTTTCCTATTATTATTGTGATATGTCCTATTCTTCTACAATTTATAGGGTCAAACTAAACTTTGTGATCCTCATTACAGTGCGCAAAACATTAATTTTATCAATTTGGTCCAATTTAAGATTGTAAAATGTTACTAGGGTAGGCAATCATTCCACTTCCAAGAACCTCCCATCATCATTGTGTGACTAGACCTGTGGCCTTTTGGAACTTCCTACCATTAGTTAGCATTTTGTTGTCACATTATTGGTTAACATTCATTAATGTATGTCAATCATGAAACATAAAATTTGATTCTAATTTAGTTTATCAACCTCATCCTAGTTTTTTCCTAATAGCTAGCATGCCTCTACAACCATAGTGTCCACATGGCATTCATGTTATGCATTGACCAGTACATCATGCCACCTAAATATTATTTTGCCTTGGCATCTTTAATGTGTGTCAATTCTCTTGCCCAACCTTCAACCATACCTTGAATTCATGTGTTTGAAGTTAATTTTCGGTGGATGCATGGATCTTAGAGGATAGTTTAAATGCCATATTATTTTGGCCATGGTATCTCTTACAATTGATCTTGCCAATGAAATGCACTCATTGTTATATTGACTTCTCTTTGTGTGTTATTTTTCTTTTATACATGGAGATTAAAGTTGGCCTAGGATCTGTAAGAGAAATGATGGGCATAGGCATGTTCAAGGTTTGTCATCTTTTATTTTCACACAATTTAAATATATCAATCTATCATAATCTTGGATGTGTATAAGGCCTATTTGTTACACCTTCTTGATTCATTAACTTCTTAGTTCTGTTATGATGAAGTATAGTTGGATGCTTTAGAATGTGGTCTCAAATCCATAATTTTTCTCACATTTTCAAACATGAATTATGGTCTTTTACAAAGCGAGTTGATTTATTTATACATTTATATGTGAATTATATGTATTATTTTTGTAGAATTCTTAAGCTTGATTGAATAGTGATTTAGAGATAAGTTTATATTTTAAGACAACTAGATCTGCAAGAATTTAAAGGTATTCACGACTATGTATTTGTAAGCTAAAAATTAATTTTAAGGTTATTGAACTTGTATTGTTTATATTAAACGTTTGTGATGATTGTTTCTCAAATAAAAGTCTCATAATGGTATAGTTATAAATATGTGTATGGGTTGTAACTAAGGAGTTTCTACCAGTGCAAAACAAATGGGTTTCCCATAGAGGGAGTAATGAACAAGTTTGGAATTTTTTTATGGGAGTGTAATAAAATATACCTTAAACAATTGAATTAGTAATTCATGTTCTCAATCATAAGGGTTTCCAAACTCTTAGATGATTTATTGAGTAAGATTGATACTTTGTTCTTGGCATATAGAGTTTGTGTACAAATGTTGTACGAGGTGAAAGGCTTGGATTGAAAAATAATTGAGCAATACAAAACACTACAAAATTTTCTCATTTTTAATTCATGCTAATTTAAATAGGTAAATGAAGGGTGTCGAGAGTATGGCAGAGGGAATCTTTAAGAAGGTCTTCTTAGAGGAATCTCTATATTAATGTGAATCGGAGCTTATAGAATGATGCATTAGTCATTAGGATTAGGTGTTTTACACCTTGCATATATAACATTGATTTAATTTATTTATGTAATTAAATAATTATTTGTTTGTAGTGCATCTTAGTTGACATGTTTAGCCACATTTAATAATTACTTGGGGACACTTGTAAAGTTGTATGTAACATTGGGTTAGATACTTTATGTGGGTCACACATGGGAAAAGTATTTAATTTAATGTTTGGGAAAGATATTTAATAAAGCAAAAAAACAGTAGTTAATATTAAATGTGGGATCAATGGTTTTGCAATGCCACTTGGTTGTATTTGTGTGAGATTATGTCTATACAATGAAGAACGTGACTAGTGGTTTAAGGTTGGATAGTTGGGGTTTTGGCTAGGTTGTCATTATATTGAGTCTTCTTCTGGGGAGTGCATATGTGAAGAATGACATGGGATGTGTGGTTACACACTTGGATACATGGAGGATGCAATGAAGAGGCTTGATGTTTTTAGAGGTGTTCATGGAGGCTTTGTAAGTTATTGTAATGTTTTAATGTTGAATAATATATTGAGTATAGATACTTTTGGGGGCTGGGCTTTTCTCTATATGAGGCCTTTCCTGGGGTATATCTTGTGTTATCTTGTGATATGTTATTGAATTTTGCATTTGATTATTTGTATACTTGTATTTATGTTTTTTCTCATAGGGTTGTGTAGGAAATGGATTGATCATCATGGTTGATTTCCTTAAACATTTGGTATTAGACCTATATTTGTGATTGTGGGGTTTCAAATCCTTATGGCATTATAACCCTTAAATGAATAGATTTGATGCAAATTTGAAGTCATGTGCATGCAAGAGGGTTTTAGGTGTTTCAATATATGGATACATATTTTGTAGGTTGTTATTGTGTTGGTCTAGGGTTTTTGGGTTGTAAATTTATGGCTATTTTTCATAGATCTAGGGTTTGAATCTAAGTTTGGAAAAAGGGTTTTTATGGGTATTCGTTGTGAGGGTTTTGGATGGTAAATTTCACAAGAAACCCCATGGGCCAAAATAGACCTCACCACTGGATCTAGGAGGCCCAAGAAATAAAGATTGAAATAAAATTTAACCTAGTTCTAAAAAGAAAAAAAATGCAAAAAATAATTGCTACCAGCCCCAACTATATGGTTGGCGGAAAGGTGTTCGCAAAAAACAACAAAACAAATTTTCTATTCACTTTGTTGAATATTATTTTTTTAGAAAAAAATTAAAATTAAAATTAAAAAAAGTTGGGGGGAGGGGGTCCGCAAATCCTCTAACCACTTGTAGTTGAGGCAAACTTTCAGTGATAGTCATTCAAGTTTGACCTCATCAGTGCTATTGGCTATGACTTTTCCCGCTGACCCAACATTAACCACAAGAATTTAATATTTGTCATCTAAAAAGAAATTGTTAAATTGGACTACCTTTTAAAACCATTTATAGGGTTTGTTTTATTAAAAATTAACTTGTAATTTGTTTGGGCATTGTGTTTGGGTGTGTTGGCTTTATGTTTATCTTTTTCAAAAAAAAAATGACAATATTAATCATTTTGGATAAATGCATTAGGTTCGATCATTTATCTTGTGCCATCCATCTTGCCACTTTCCACCAATGGTGTGTCATCAGTTAGCCACCTAAGGACCACTAACCAACCACTAGCAAGAGCAGATTGGAGAACGTATTTTCAAATGGGCATAACTTTCACCTAGGTTGTCCTTTTTAAAATTCTTATAAGTCTCAAAATCTCTCTCTAAGCACTACATAGTGATGTAAGTTCGATTTCCTTATTTTGCTATTTTGACTAGTTTTTTGGAGCTTGGAAGTTGGATGCTCTCCAATACACGATTTTGAGCATAATTTTTGCATACAAAATTAAATTTTTTATTTCAAATAGGTGTTGGAGGGCATGTGCACTGTACTTCACAATGGTGTTGTTTGATTCTTAATTTGATTAGAAAAGAGAGTTAGGTATTTGTTTGATCACTTATAGGTGCTTTTGATTCATGATGTGTTTTTGGTTACATTTAGATGTGTCGAGAGGCCAAAACTTGAGGGAGGGCTTGTTTTAATGAGGTTTAAACATATAATACAATTGATTATCAATTTGGTACTTCTTAATATACTTTTACATGTTTTTTCAAAGTTTGATCTTTGATGGTGTCGAGTATATAGGTTTTCTTTAGTTTCGAGGACATGTATGGACATGATTGGAGACTTGGAGTCTTATGTAGGTGATAATTGAGTGTAGGTACAATGTCGGTATTGATTATGGTGTCATCAATATACAAGTATATTTTTATATTGTAACAACATAATTAGATTTGTGTTTGTCTTGTGGTGGTGTGATTTGGTTTTAGGAGGTTGTTCTTATCTCCTTGGCACTTGTTTTGGTTCCTGGCCTATGGTACTTGGTTGTGGATTATTTTGGCAAATTAGATTTTTAATTGTTCTGTTGTTTAAGTCTTGAGATCAACAATTTATCTTCTTGGTTATCTCAATTTGCATGTTACTAATGTGATGTTGAGTTTGCATGCTTCATTAGTAATGGACCTTCAAGTTATGTGGGTTGTGGATCAGCTACCCATTATCTTGCAATACGATGACTTGATTGTGAATTATCTATATCCATAGGTTTTTTTAGTGTTGATGTTGATTCAATTGGCTGACCTTATTTGTGTTTGTGTGGGTATTGACATTTGTACATTGAGATGAGAGGATGGATGGTGTATTGTACCTCAATATTCTGTTATAGGACTTGTAGCTTGATGGTTTTTTCACATTGTCATGATAGCTTGATTATAAATTTTAGTGGGGGTTGTTGACAAGGATGGTTTGGCGATATCTATTTTGTTCTTGGTGGTTGCTTATTCTTGGCGTAGAGATCATGGTTTGAGTTTACCCTTTAAAATCTCACTGTGTTGAGTTGTTTGATTATTTTGGGGACATGGAGGATCTTTAGTTAGAGGATTTTTATCACGATGCCTGGATAGCTTGGTTATACAAATCAATGAGAGCTTTGGTAGATTTGGAAGTTATGAGTTGTTTTATCTTCATGTTAATTGGAGATGTTGAACTTAGTATGCCATGAAGGACTTTTAGTTTTTGGTGAGGTGTCATTGCTTGTTGACTTTGACATGTGCTCCTTGGTTTAGGGGATGATTTATATTATGTCATGGTGTGCTCTTGATTCTATATTAGAGTGTTAGTATGATGCAAGTTCTCTCGAGACCATGATATGTTCATTTTGAGCATATGATCCTTTTAGGAGATGTAGATCATCATGTCACTATTATGTTCTTGATTCCTAGGTTGGAAATATGACATTGATATTGTTGATTTTGTTGGTATTGAGTACATGATCATTTTCTTAATTGCTTCATGATGATGTTATTTTATTTTTTCAGAATTTGGCATGGATTGATCAGTTATAAGTGCTCATGGATACTTAGAGACATAGGTAAGGCTTGGAGTTCTCTTATGTTTAGAGGCATGTGTTGCGTTGGATACTCCTTTGATGAGGTTTCAATAGGAAATTATGAGGATCCTACACCTTGGTTGGGCATGATTTGAACATATACCTATGAGGAGATTGTTCTTGGATGAGTCACAAAGACTTGGTGATGCAAGAGCATCCCTGGTTCATAGCAATCTTGCATCAACCAAAAACATTTTGTTTTTGTTTTTCTTTATGTTTGTAGTTTCATCTTTTCTTTATGTGTATCCCGATTTTGGCTCACCAGATCCTGTGGAGTTGGATTCTACTTGAGGAATTGATCATCTTTCTTGTTTCCAGACTGCATCGCATTTGGATCATTTTCTGGCAAGACATCACTAGCAGTTTCCTTGACAGTTTCCTGTCACCGGTTTGACAGTTCTTGTTACCGGTTGCCTGGACCTATTTTAGTGATCTACTAGAACCCCTTCCGAAGCTTGCGAAGCCTTGGGCATTGATTCCGACGTTCCTTAGCATGTGGCCGACCTTTTCCCGCGATCTACATTTTCATCCTTTAGATTTTCTGGAGGAATCTCTTGGTGGAGGCCGACCTTGTCATTTTACACGCTAGGTCTTGTTCTTCGAGTTTCGATCCCTTTTGGGCTGACTAGATCCTTTGGATCGATATATATAATTGTAATTGCACATTCGAATGTAATCAATCAAAGAATTAAGTAGCTATATTGTGCGTATAAGATAGATCTTACGATTCAAGGTCCCGGTTGTGACCTATTCTCTATGTTCTACCAGGCCTGTGAGCCAGTATGTTGTAATTTGGTTGCTACCGGTTGGATGTAATTAATTTTTATGGAATAAAATAATCTGTTATGCATTGCCTCCATCATATCTTTGTGTTTCCATTGTGTTTACTCTTATTGACCGGTTTCGGATTGATCTCTTTGAGGTCCCTCCTCACCGGTGACTACTTCAAGTGGTATCAGAGCGAAGTTTCATTCGGGAGGTTGCGTGTCCTAAAATTTTTGTTGTTGTAGGGTGGCGAATTGCAGATCCGACTTGCAGTTGCAGAGGACCGTCGTAAACAATGGCGCGAAGAGGAGCTAGGAATGGTGGAGCGCGTGGGAATGCAGACCCTGTTGTGATGGAGATGTTGTGAGGTATAGTAGCCCAGTTGGAAGCTATGGAGAAATCCCAGAGAAGAGGTCGACATATCGAAGATGTGAGTGAAGATGAAGGAGAAGAAGCCCCGACGAAACAAGTAAACCCACTTGCGGTTGATCCGGATGAAGAAAAGTTTTTGAGGGTTTTGAGTAGGGCGAATACTAAACCTCGGTTTACCCCACCAAAATATGATGGGAAGTTAGATTCAGATGAATTGATGGATTGGATCTCGGAGATGGAGAAGTATTTTGATTTTGAAAACACTACAAAAGAGAGGAAGGTGAAATATGCCTATACCGAAGCATTTTACAAGTTGAATATCATATCCGAACATGTTGATGATGAAGTTGAATAAATTGCAATATATTTGAATGGATTGGTTTGATCAAATTAGAGAGCGTTGAAGAGGCTTACCAGTATGCCCTAAAGGCAGAAGAGAAGTTAAATAGAAGACACGAGCAGAGTGGAAGGTTTACCATAGGAAGATTTCAAGGAGGAAGAGGATATATCAAAGGTAGAGGAACCAGTACAGATCAGAACAAGGACAAGGAAGTGAACAAAGAAGGTAATTCATACCGGAAGGATGATAGCAATTTCTATCAGAGGAGAGAACCAGATGGTTACCAGAATGAGAATTTTGGGTGACAAGATAAGAGAACATTTCGAGTAACTTGCTTTAAGTGTGGAGGAGAAGGACATTGTGCATTCGAGTGTAAGAAGATGGAGAATATTAGAAGAGAAATAGTGGTGGAAGAAAACCCCACCAGATTAAACAATAAACCAGAAGATGGAGAATTGTTGGTGATGAGGAGAGCTTTATGTCATACCGGAGGAGATGAAGAGCCCTTGCAAAGGAAGAATTTGATCAAGACCAGATGTAAGGTATCTAGTAAGTGTTGTAAAGTTGTTATTGATAGTGGTAGTTTAGATAACCTTGTTTCAAAAGAGATGGTGAATAAGTTGAAATTGGAGAGATTGAAACACCCTAAGCCTTATCAGATAGCATGGATGCAAGATGAACACAAATTGTTAGTAAGTGAGCAATGTTTGGTAGAATTGAGAACTAGGAATTATCATGATGAAGTCTTGTGTGATACTATGCCTATGAATATTTGTCATCTTTTGTTGGGTAGACATTGGCAGTTTGATAGATAGGTAGTACATGATGGGAGGAAGAATACATACACTATTGTGGCCGATGGGATGAAGCAAACCTTGTTGCCTTTGGAGGAACCTTTGAAGAATGAAGTTTGTATGTATGCTAGAATTTGTTTAGTAGATGGAAGGAAATTCCTGGATGGACTGAGACATGAGAATGTGTGTTTTGCCTTAATTCTTAAGAAGATTGAGAAACCAGCCAGAAAGAGAACACCCAGAGGAGATAAAAGATTTGTTGACAGAATATGAGGACATCATTTCAGATAATGTACCCAATGGATTGCCACCTGTGAGAAGTATTAGTAATTGCATGGACTTGGTTCCCGGAGCTAGTTTGCCTAACAAAGCTGCACACTAGTTGACACCAACAAAGATTGAATAACTGAATAGACAAGTGCAAGAGTTGTTGAAGAAAGGTTTGATCAAGGATAGTCTGAGCCCTTGTGCAGTACCAACAGTATTAGCACCTAAGAAGAATGGAGAGTGGAGAATGTGCACTGATTCCAGAGAAATAAACAAGATCACAGTGAAATATCGGTTTCCTTTGCCTAGGATGGATGACATAATGGACTGTTTGAGTGGAGCAAAATACTTTACAAAGATAGATTTGAAGAGTGGATATCACCAGATCAGGATCAGAGAAGGTGATGAGTGGAAGATAACATTTAAGACAAATGAAGGACTGTATGAATGGTTGGTGATGCCTTTTGGATTGACTAATGCACCGAGTACTTTCATAAGGCTGATGAATGAGGTATTGAATAAATTCTTGGATAAGTTTGTTATTGTATATTTAGATGACATTCTGATTTTCAGTAAGACAAAAGAGGAGCATTTGTTGCAGTTGAGACAAGTTTTGCAAAGGTTGAGAGAAGAGAAGTTGTTGATCAATATCAACAAGTGTAATTTCATGAAGGATGAGTTAGTCTATTTGGGATTTGTGATATCCAAGGATGGTTTGAAGATGGACCCCAAGAAAGTGAAAGCAATTGTTGAATGGCCTACACCGGAAAGCATTGGAGAGGTAAGATCATTTCATGGATTGGCTAGTTTTTACTGGAAGTTTATCAAAATTTTCAGTTCAGTTTGTAACCCTATGACTAAGACCATGAGAGGAGATTGGAAGGAATTCAAGTGGACCACCAGAGCAAACAAAAGTT
Organism: Cryptomeria japonica; assembly: GCF_030272615.1. Taxonomy (NCBI): domain Eukaryota; kingdom Viridiplantae; phylum Streptophyta; class Pinopsida; order Cupressales; family Cupressaceae; genus Cryptomeria; species Cryptomeria japonica. The sequence continues at coordinate 505,084,611 of NC_081414.1, forward strand.
TTGAACTGTTGAACCAAAAAGTGACTGAGCAGCCTGTGTTGGCTTTACCGGATTTCAATAAAGTATTTCAAGTGGATTGTGATGCAAGTGGAACAATAATAGGAGCAGTCTTGAGTCAAGAAGGGAGAGAAGTAGCCTATTTCAATGAGAAATTGAATGATGCCCAAAGGAGATATTCAGTGTATGATCAAGAGTTTTATGCCATAGTTCAAGGCTTGAAGAAGTGGAGACATTACTTTTTGCCTAAGGAGTTTGTGTTGTATACAAATCATCAATCTTTGCAGTATTTGAACGGTCAGAGTAAGTTGAATCAAAGACATATGAGATGGGTAGAATTCTTGCAGAGTTATACCTTTGTGTTGAAGCATAGAAGTGGGAAATATAACAAAGTTGTTGATGCATTGAGTAGGAGAAGGAATTTGTTGACAGAGATGAGAGTGACAATATTAAGATTTCAAGATTTGAAGATTTGAAGTTCAGTTCTACTTTTCATCCACGAACTGCTGGAGAGACAGAAGTTGTTAACCGAAGTTTGGGAAATTCTTTGAGATGTTTAGTGGGAGATAAAACTGGAAGTTGGGATTTTATCTATGCACAAGCAGAGTTTGCCTACAACAATTCAGTGAATAGAAGTACCAGAAGAACACCTTTTGAGATTGTTACCGAAGTGCATCCTAGAGGTATATTAGAATTGAGAGACATTAGTAGTGAAGACCAGAGAAATTCAGAAGCAAAAGACTTTGAAGATCACATGGCGGCATTGCATATTCAGGCTAAGTGACATTTGGAAGACATGAACATCAAGTATAAGGAGAAGGCAGATGAGAAGAGGAGACTTAAGGAATTTGAAATTTGCAATGAAGTGATGGTATATCTGAGAAAAGAAAGATTCCCAGTTGGAACTTATAACAAGTTGCAGATGAAGAAGTTTGGAACTTGCAGGATTTTGAGGAAGTTCAGTTCTAGAAATGCATATGAAGTAGAGTTACTAGATAGTTTGAGTATATCACCTGTATTTAACATTGTAGATCTTCATGAGTATCATGAACCAAAATTCAATGAGGACAATATTGCAGACTTGGATAAACAGTTGCCCCGAAAGGAACCGAATCAGATTGAAGACATTTTGGATAATAGGATTGGGCGTAGTACCCGGAGCAGTTAGTATAAGGAGTATCTTGTGAAGTGGAAGGACAGACCAGTTGAAGATTCATCTTGGATTTCTTAGGCAAAGGTAGACTGTCTTGGTTTTCCTCTGACCCCAGCAAAATGAGAGGCTCACTTTTTCAATAACCCCTGATGTTTGATGCAAGAGCATTCCCGGTTCATAGCAATCTTGCATCAACCAAAAACATTTTCTTTCTGTTTGCAGTTTCAGCTTTTCTTTCTATGTGTCCCAGTTTTGGCTCACTGGATCCTGTGGAGTTGGATTCTGCTTGAAGACTTAATCATCTTTCTTGTTTCCAGACTGCATCGTATTTGGATCATTTTTCAGCAAGATATCACTATTGATTTCTTTGACAGTTTCCTGTTATCGGTTGACAGTTATTGTTACTGGTTGCCTGGACCTATTTTGGTGATCTACCGGAACCCCTTTCAAATCTTGTAGAGCCTTGGGCATTTATTCTAATGTTCCTTGGTGTCTGATTGACCTTTTCCTGTGATCTACATTTTCATCCTTTGGATTTTCTAGAGGAATCTCTTGGTAGAGACTGACCTTGTTATTTTACATGTTAGGTCTTCTTCTTCGGGTTTTGATCCCTTTTGGGTTGATTGGATCCTTTGGATATATATATATATATATATATATATATATATATATATATATATATATATATATACTGTAATTGTGCATTAGAATGTAATCAATCAAAGAATCAAGTAGCTAGACTGTGCGTAAAAGATAGATCTTATGATTCAAGGTCTTGGTTGTGACCTATTATGTATGTTCTACTAGGCCTATGAGCCGATATGTTGTAATCTGGTTGCTACCGGTTGGATGTAATCAATTTTTATGGAATAAAACAATCTGATATGCATTGCCTCCATCACATCTTTGTGTTTCTGTTGTGTTTACTCTTGTTGACCAGTCCAGATTGATCTCTTTGAGGTCCCTCCTCACCGATGACTGCTTCACTTGAATAACTTAGATAAGCATTCTCATTCCTCAATATTTATCTAGTCAATGGTTTACCATCTAATAGGTGATGTCCATTCTTGTTTTCAAATGCATTATGCTTCATGCTTTGTCTTCTCATGCATATGGATCTTGAGCTATGGATATTTGGTTCTAGAAGACTGTTCATTTGAGGGGTGTTGGCATGTTTATCTCTATATGTATTGATAAAATTCATTGATAGTTTAGGAGATGGTATTGGGACTATTCCTTTGGTTTGGGGATGTATTTAGTTTAATCTTGTAGTCACATAAATCTGTCCACTTAATTAAATGAATACTTAGTATTTATTTGATTATTTAACCATCAATTAATGAATTAATTAAATTAATATTTAATTAATTCATCTTAACTGTCTTTTCCTATTAATTAAATAAATTATTCAATTTATTTGATTTAATTCACTTAACCAAATTTAGACCATTAATTAAATAAATAAATCATATTTATTTAATTAAATCTTCTCTCACATTTAAATAAATTAATATTTATTTAAATTCCCCCAAAATCCCACCTCTCACATTTAAATAAATTAACATTTATTTAAATCACCTTTATCCTCCACCCACTTGTATTTTCCTACAAATGCAAGTTGCACAATTATTTTAAATAAATAATTTATTTAAAATCACCTTTATCCTCCACCCACTTGTATTTTCCTACAAAAGCAAGTTGCACAACTATTTTAAATAAATTATTTATTTAAAATCCTATTTATCCTCACCCACTTGAAACCTTTAATGGTTTCCCTTAAAGTATTCAAACTTGATGGCTTTAAAGTCTTCAAACTTGATGGCTTCCTTCTATAGTCTTCTTAAGACTTTAATGGTTTTCCTTAAAGTCTTCAAGCCTTTAATGGTTTCCCTCAAAGTCTTCAAGCATTTTAATGCTTTATCTTCATTTTTCTCATTTAAATAAATTAATATTTATTTGAATATTTATCTAAATGCAAATTACACCATTTAATTGAAATAAATGATTTTATTTTAATTGAAAATACCAAAATTTCTCCCACTTGCATTTTCCTACAAAATCCACTTGCATGCCTAAACCCCTTCTAGAATTTTCTAATCACTTCTAAATAACCTAACCCCTTCTCTAAACTTTGTCACATTCCTAAGCAAAAGGGAAGTCACTTCTCAAACCCTCAAAGTCTTTGATAACCATTAAAGGCTTTCAACCTTCAACCACTAAATGGCTCAAAGTCTTTGATAACCATTGAAGGCTTTCAACCTTCAACCACTTAATCCCCAAAGTCTCCAATAACCATTAATGGTTACCTCAAACCCTCCCACATGGTTAAAACATTTGTTTTGACTCAACCTCTATCCAACCCAAAGGTCTCATCAGGCCATTAATGCTTTGACCATGATTATCTCTTAAACATTTGCACAAAGGTTTATCCTTGGATTAACTCTAAATCCAGTGGGTAAGCTTAATTTAGACTTGACCCTTAGCCTCTAGATAACCATGAGGTCTTCTCAGGCCTTTAATGCCTCCAACCTCTTCTCTCAACCCAATCCTATGTTGACACTTGTCACCATTTTATTGGTGCCAATTGTGCACATGGATCCCCAACTTTCAAACTTGGCCCTTGATTAAACCATTCAATCTTAACCCTTCATTTCCCCATTTCTTCTATAAATAGAACCCTTCTCCTCAAGCAAAAAGAGAAGCATTAGAGTATTGTTGTTATACTGGCATTAGCATAGAGCTTTCTCATAGCATCACTATCTACACTTGCATAGCATTTGCTTATCATATTCAACTATCTTGAATCTCCATATGGCATCCATGGCTAGTGCTAAAAGCTGAGAGCTACACTCATTTGGGACTTGGAGAGGAGAGGAACAAGGGAGGAGCAACTATGAGCATCTTGATTAGCTATTTTATTATATGTTTATATGCTTTCTATTTCATGCTTAATATCTCTCTTGATATGCCTGTTTAGGATAATCTTTTGTTGCTAACACTAACGTTTGTTTCTTGTGCTCTTGTGTGTGTTGCCATCAAGCAGATTTTCTAATCCTTTTTGCAGAGCATCAAATCTTATTTGGCTTGAGAGGCTCACATCCACTTTGGTTACACAATACATATATTATGTTTGGTCTTGGTGATTGAACAGTTGGGAAATGTTGAGGCTTTTCATTTGGATGTCATGAAAGAGATCATACTTGACATAGTTTGCATTTATAAGTTTATGTAGGACATGTTGCATGCTTATGAGTTACAAGTTCTCTATTTGGTCTTGTTTATCTTCTTGTATGTTTGTATTTGCATGCCATTATATTTATGGTTAGTGTGAAGGTGTGGTGATCACTAGTTTGTGGTCATATGTTGTCACTCGTAGTTTGGGTGATGACATGGATGTTCCTTTATCTCTTTCCTTTGTTGGCTGTGAAGAACTTAGGTGATATTTGGAGAGTAAACGTGAGAGATGCATTACACCATACTTTTTTTTTCTTCAGGTTTTGCACATCTTTGTGGATGTTCCTTAGCACTACATGATATTCTTTGCACCTTCTATGTGATGCTATTGGTAGAGTTTGGATGCCTTTATCACTGTTAGAATTGACATTGCCCATGCAATGCGAGTTCCTAGATGTGTACGTTCTTCTTTGACAGGTTTGCACATGGAACCTATAATCATGGTTTATGGGTTATATATGTTGATGGCATGAGTTTACTAGTTTTTTAATAACTTTCAGGTTTGGATGATTGGATGTATTAGCATTTACTATGGTTTCTATTAAAAAGTTTTTTTTCTTATTCATATGTATGTAACATTAATGATGTGTAAACTATTTAGACCAATTAAATAATATAGTTAATTAAGATAAGTAAGTTGGGATTCACATCAATAGATACTTAATGAAATTAATATAAATGCAATGTTTAACTAGATTTAGGAGATGTAATGTGAGGAATTGATTTGTCATCCAAATCAAATTTTAGGACTTCATTTTTATAACTGTCATAAAATGTTCAAACTAATTGTGTTTCAATCATTTTAGATCTATGATTATAAAACTCAACTTCATCAATGTGGAATTATCAAAGGTGGACACCAAAGCTGATTCACATGAGAATGATCTTCCAAAAAGTCAACTACTAGATTTTTTTCCCTTAAATATTTTGATACCGAAATCTTGGTAATATTTCGTCGTGCTTTTAAGCATATTTAACGAATTTGTTGAATTATGAGAGTGACATTTTCCTTAGTCATACTAGTAGGATAATTTATTGAGTGGCTTAGATGTAGTTTTTAAGGATAGGAACCTCATTTCTCTTTTGGAATGACGATCTCATTTGTGTACCTTTGTTTTCCTTATTCCTTTGTCATACCTATGATAGCTAATTGTTCCTATGTGGGTTCCTCACTCAACATTGGCTCTCTCCATGTTTTGGATTCTTTGATTTAGATATTGATGTAATTTTCATTCTTTCCTCATCCAAGTCAATTTCATCTTTATAAAGTTCCAAACCTATTTCTTTTACCCCCTTTCAATAATTTCTTCCTTTTTACCATTAACTGTGTTCTATTAGAAGGAAACCTTGGCAAAGAATTTTAAGTTTTACTTTTTCTCCTTAGATTTTGATTGAATATCCCCCACCCATTTCATAAATAAATCATGTATTCAGGGGCATAAAAAAGAGTGATAAATATCTTCGTTCAAAATTAAACTAATTTTTGTATTTTACTTTTACTTAAGGGGTCAGAAAGTAGAGTTGCCTTAGCACTATAATAGCTAGCCACTATACTTGTCTTAATTCACTCTTCTTCCAGTGATCCAGTTCATAATTCCTCTACTAGAAGTGATCCCCTATAATTCTATATTATGATTAAAAAAAGAAAAGAAAAGGTCCCACTATTGTTTCTGCTAATACTCAACATGTTATATTCACATATTTTCCTACTGGCCAAAATTCCTTCCCAATGTTCTACATTATCATCTCTAGTTAGATGTTTAAGATGTGATATAAATATTATTCTGCTAGTACTGTGTATCCTTTTGTTGAATATGTTATCTTCGTAGTTTAATAGGCCTTCACATCAACTATTCACTAGATTCACCCTCCTATGGTTTGATCTTCCTACCACTATTTGGATTCCCAACAATGATTTTTAACTTGACATTTAACACAAAGATAATAAAGATTTTTTTATTTCAAATTTTAATTACTAATAAATATTTTTTATTAAATAGAGACACATCAAATTCGATTAGTTACTATGTTGAGACGTTTTACATATAGGAGTTGAGAAAATACAACACCACAGGAGCCCAAATAATCTTTGCAAGCTGAAAAACCTGTTATAAGGAGAAGCAATGAAGCAAATCACAGAAGGAAAGAATACACTGGAAAAATATGCTCCAAAAGATGAGAGCTCAATAATCTCCAAAATGTATTGTCAATAATAATCCTTCTTCATACAATGAAAAGAAAGAACTCAACCTTTAATAGGTCAAGAAACCCTAAAAGGGAAAAACCTAGGTTTGCACATAATAATTAATTAAAATAATTAATTATATGCACCTAAAGTTAGCTTAAGTGTAAAAGAGATAAAGAGAACTTAAATAATTAAACAAATAATATTTAATTAATCAAGTAAATACCCGAATACTCTAACACCCCCCCTTAACATAGACTTAGGGAGAAGCTAAAACCTAGAATAGCTAATGAAAGCAATAAAGATGGGTCTCGACAACAAGGCCTGATCAGGTACCCAAATACAATGAAATCTCTATGAACTGGAGAAATAGAGAAAACCACGTGGGAACAAAATTCTACTCCAAAAAGAGATGAAAAAGAATATCACCGAAGCATGAAGAACCTGCAAACTTTGTCGAAGAATAACTGCTGATCTGAAGAACATCCACTGAACTAGAACATGACCAGGTAGAGAAGACTGTAATCTACAGGAGTGCCCTCAAATGACACTACTCGAATCAGGAGGCAAACAAGGCAAAAACAACTGAAATCGAAGATACAGATGGCATGAGAAACCAAAGCCTGAAGAGCCGACAATCGAACCATGGAAGCAGTAGAACCAACAGGATAAACCTCCCCATAATGCGGAAGTGGGAGAGGGACAGGAACACTGAAAAAGACAGCAAAAAAAAACTGCATGACGAAGAACTAAGAACATCAAAGGTGCTGAGACACATCATCACGAGGCAAATGTCATGGAAGGAACACCACTGGACAAAGGAAGATGGCAAACAATAGGCAAACTTCAACCCCCTCATGGCACTTGATCAATAGTGCATGTACAACAAGACACAAGATATGCAAGATTCCAAGTAAACAATGCATGATGGCACTTTATCTCAGTGCATTTGCATAAATACAAGCTACAATGATAAGAAGACTGGAAATAGAAATGTGAACCAAAAAAGAGACATCCTACTCAAAGAAGAGATCCCAGGACTTGAAACAACCACGATATCAACCAGAGTGCTGAAAAGCAAAAAAATGAATAAAATATGCATGGAGTAGAATCTAGAAATAAAACTTAGATGGTTGGAAATTACACAGCACACTCTTTCTAAAAATATAAAGTTTTTGAAAAACGGAGGTCGGATGCTCATTCTATGGCTCCCGGAGTGCAAAAATTAGACCTCACTTTGACTGGAAAAAAACACAGTCAAACAAAAAAATTGGAAAAAATTACCAAAACCATGAGGTCGACCTCGGAACCAGCTTTTTGATGCCTATTCTTTTTCAAAAAAATGACTCCGTATGCCCAAGATAGGGCCAAAAAACCAAATCCCCCCTGAAAAATGCCAAAAAAGAGGTCTGGTGGCTTGTTTGGGTGGAGGAGGCCAGGGAGCGGTGCTCCGGTGGCAACCTGGTGGAGCTCCGGTGGTCGGGTGGTGCAGGGAGGCTACCGGCGGCGCCAGGGGGCCGGGTGGAGCAGGGGTCGGGAGGAGCGGCGGTCGGGGAGCGACGCGGGCCGAGGTTGAGCTGCGGCTGGGCGGCCAGGAGGCCGGCGACGGGAGCTGAGCATGCAGGGAGTGGAGGGTGTTGCATCGGTGGCTGGAGTGGTGAGCTGAGCGCAGGCGGAGGCCAGGAGCTGAGTGGCGCAGCGGGGAGGCTGACGCCGACAGGGAGGCAACAGTCGGAAAACAGGGAGGCCGGCGGCGGGCCGGGAGCCGGCAGGGGGTCAAAAACCAATGAAGGGACTGGAGGGCTGGTGGCCGAGGGCCGTGGAGCTGTATGGGCCTGCGTGAAGGCAAGGGGCCCCATGGTACCCTGCGTACCGTGGGGATCCCCCCCAAAATTTTTGTAAAAAACAAATTTTAAAAAAAAAAACCTTGCTTTTCGCCTTTTGCTTTTTTTTAAGGAAAAAAATTTTAAAAGCAAATTTTGGCCTGCATGCCGTAAAAAGGCAAAATATTTTTTTTTTTGGAATTTTTTTCTCGATCTACGTGCCAGGGCCGTATGGCTTGGATCTGAGAAAAAAATACTCCCAGAGGCTCAAGAACCAAAATAGGTCAAATTTTATATGACCATAGGGGTTTTCAGGCCTTCTGAGCATGATGGTGAGGTCCGTTTAGGCCCAAAGTGCTAAAAAAAAGGTCAAACCCTAGGTGCATAAAAAACTTTCTGAAACCCCAGATCTGCTTCCAAAGCCAAAAATCTCAAAACAAGAACAGGTAGCTGCAGATCTGAAGCTTTGATACCATATAGGAGTTGAGAAAATACAACACCACAAGAGCCCAAATAATCTCTGCAAGCTGAAAAACCTGTTACAAGGAGAAGCAATGAAGCAAATCACAGAAGGAAAGAATACACTGGAAAAATATGCTCCAAAAGATGAGAGCTCAATAATCTCCAAAATGTATTGTCGATAATAATCCTTCTTCATACAATGAAAAGAAAGAACTCAACCTTTAATAGGTCAAGAAACCCTAAAAAGGAAAAACCTAGGTTTGCACATAATAATTAATTAAAATAATTAATTATATGCACCTAAAGTTAGCTTAAGTGTAAAGGAGATTAAAAAAACTTAAATAATTAAACAAATAATGTTTAATTAATCAAGTAAATATCCGAATACTCTAACATTACAATGGCAACAAGGAACACAAAATTAGTAAACACATAAATTATAACATAGAATAATATACTAAGAAAAAATAAAAAATAAAAAATAAAAATTCGCACATCCACTATATTTTAATTTTATATTTTTCTACACATCCACTATTCGTTCGCCCAACTCGAGATTAGTATTTTCTAACAAATGTGAAAAATATTTGACTTCAAGTCAAGTGTTAATCCTTGTATCGTTTTTGGATTCCTTTATCATTTTAAAAATATTTGTGACCTTAAATCTCAAGTCCCTGTGTATATATAATAGTTTGGAGGGCTCGTCACAACAACTTTTACATAATGGGTCCAATATTGCTAATTTACAAGAAATTAATTGACAATTGCTACAAAATCAGTTAAACATTGTGGCTCACCTTGAATTGCAAATAATAAGGAAAATCTATCCGATTGGTAGAAGTATAGATCCCTTTTGGATTTCTATTGAATTTATGAAATCATTGTATTTTCTTATAAATTTATTCTTTTTGCTTGTGAGCTCCAATAGAGAGGTCAATTTTAAATCAAGTTGTTGATTCAGGGCAATGCCCAAACTTGCCATACCTAATACTTGCAAATGTGGTTGCAACTTTAGGTTTTTGTCATTCATCATCTTGATTGCATTTCCAGTTAAAGAGTTTGTTTTTGCAGGATAGTAAATTATTTCTATTAAAAATACAATACATATGAAAACTATTATGCCATGAACGTAAACTATAAAAATTTATTTTATAAAGTAGACATTGCAAAGGAAGTTGAAAGAAAAATACCTATTTGACTACATAATAAATTTTGAAGATAGAACCTGGTTTTTTTGAAGATGAATTAAATTTTCTATGTTTAACAGTTTTAGATAGGTTATACATATTTTTTGAGTAATACATGCCAATTTTTTTGTTTTGGTCTTTTGCAACAAGATAAGGTGTTATGCAAGTTTACTCTCTATAGAATTAGAAAGAAGGAAAGGTAGTGAGGAAAAAAGGATACAAAATATGAACAATACTCTATGCAACTTGTAAGTATCAAATAAGATATAAAATAAATTTATTTTTACAAACATAAATATATTAATGGATTACAATTAGTGAATTCAAGATGTTTAGTTATTACCAAGCCAAAAAATTGTAATGAATGTATACAAAATAATAATAATTATTGATAGGTCTTTGAACGTGTAGTGTCGAGGTTAAAACATTTTGTTGGTGAAGCGACCACCAAGGTTCAAACCCCTGTTGGGCCATTGTGCTCGCAAGTTTGAACAAGTGAAGTGTGGGGATGAGGTCCCTCGATTGTGGCCTCACCGGTTCATAGCTCCGGGTCAAAAGCATTTCACATGGAGCCAGAGGGCATGTCATGCCAATGTCACCGGTCACGTTAAAAAGTTTACCAGACGTTATAAAAAATAATAATAATAATAATTATTGATAGAAATATATAGTTCCTATTATTGGTGTAGTTAACAAATTAGATAGAACTTTTATTATGTGGTAACAATTGTAAGTAATTCAAATGAAATGTGGGATGTTAATGTATGATTGTGCTTAGTTTGTAGATCAAAACTAGAAACTAGGTGCTATCCCCTTCTCCTGACCTCTCTTCTAACTCTGTATGCAAAAGTTATGCAAGTTTGAAAAAAAGGTCTATTTTAGGCGCTTTTGGGCTTTACAATAGGCTTCCAGTCACTCCATATGACCACCATGACAATACCTCTGAGAAAATAAATAAAGAGTGCCCGAGCACTTTTTGTGAATCAAAATTAGGTATTTGATATTGTATTATATACTTGCTATGAGATATACAAAATCGATTTTAAGGATTTCGTCTTGAGCTCATATAAAGCTCCGAATTGAAAATCATACACTTCTCATTCATGGTTCAATCAAAAAATAAAATCAAGCATAAAAAATATATCTCTCATATTTTGTTGATAGTTGATTTGGTTGATTTTTAGAGAGGGAAGCTCAATATTTTCAATGTTATGATCTACAAAAATCACATTTTCATATAGAAATAATTCTAATTTCATTTCCTAAATATTAAAATAAATATTAACCCTATTTTTTAATTATCAAAATAAATCTTTATCATATTTTAATGAAATAAAAAAAATCATAATTGATTCTAAAATTTTCTTAGATTTATGATTTATATATATTTTCTTTCCATGAACATTTATAACTATTTTATAATAGGTCAAATTCAACACAAATTCGAAGATATTGCACAAGTACCTAATTTTAATATTTTTATATAATGAGCTAAATTTTTGGTAAGAGAGAATGGAATGACAAAAAACAATAGAAGCAAGGAACCCATGTAAATATAGTGAATGTGTGAGCAAATAAAATAGATAGCAATAAAGACTGGCTTCATACGATGCACAAGAAGAGAAGAGAACCATGCAATGGTTGGATTAATATAGACATTTGTGTCCATTGAATTCTTGTAAGAGAAATCTAAGTAATCCCATCATATTTGATATTCACCAGAGGTGAAAAGTTCTATATGAGAAGATAGACTACCTGTAGCCCTAATGAAGTTTATAGGCATGCATGTAGGAAGGTACTTGATGGATATTAGCAACCAATCTAGGTTGCGTACGCTAAATGATATATTCTAAGTTTTTATATTGGCACAAATTTCATATGTAAAATTAGTGGAATACTTTTACTTTTTTTCCCTTATTTCATATGTTTCATGCCCACTTTTTACCCAAGTGAACATAACACAACACTAAGAATTTTTTTTCAAATTCGAACACATTTAACATAATATTTTAACGAAAATGCAAAGAAAATAATGTACACATATAAGAGATAATACAAAACATAAATAAATTACTCCAAACTTAATTAATTTGCATTAATTTTTAAAAAAAAATTTGTAATGTATTGCAATTGTAAAACTATAAGCATTTGTAAACTATAGTAGGTAACCATTCAAACCAAGATTAAATGTTAAACAATAACTTAATACTTATTTTAGATTATAACACAACATACCCTATTCTTACTGAAGTTGCTCTCACATTCTATCGCATTGTATTTGTCTTTCCTTCCATACCTATACTTGCAAGATGTCTACGTATCTAGATGTTTAACATAAGGTCAAAGGATAATTAATTACATGGTCACCATGATAAATTTTATCATTAGATTTAACTGGGCCCATCATATAGTATAAAATAATGAACTTGCAAAGATGAACAAGGCATGCTTAAGATAGGGAAGGAGTGGCAAGATCAATCAAAACTCAAACAAGCAAGACCTAAGGGCTAGAGCTAGTGTCTTGGGGGCTCATCACAGATGACCTTGCCTACATGAAAGCTCAGAGACTTCGTAGTTCGTAAAATAATTTAATACCCATCTATGATGGTATAATAGTGGGTATGCAACCCTTTCTAGGGTCCATTTCCCTAAACACTTTCCTCATCGACTTCTACCCACTTAGGTGAAACAGGGATGAAAACATTGATAAAAATATGCTATACCTACGCAAGTCACACACCCTATCCAAAAAGGCTACTGCCTATTTCATTACTCAACTGATCCACGTCCAACAAATATTTTGATAGATGGTCTTTCAAAGGGAAAGGACAAGGTTAATGTGGGTTGTTATCTAAAACAAAACACAAATAGACAATCACAAATAATTGAACCAACTTGATATGATGGGATAACATCGTATAAAGAAACAAGGCTATTGAGCTTTCTCTAGACATAATTGTGTCAATTGAGAAGTATTTTTGTACTTGCTTGCATATTTAAATATCACCAGTCTTAAGTTACCCACATTAGGTCATAAAGTCATTTAAGAGAAGTCAATTAGCATGATATCCATACACAAGAATAAGCAAGCAACATAAACAATAATAAAAGTACTCTAATTATAAAAAAATATAATATAGTAATGGTTAAATATCTTTGTGAAGAAACAATTAAGATAATTCTCAAATTCTAACCCTATGTGTGGGTTTTAATATAATATACTTTGGTGATATCAAGAATCATAATCCTATTTTACTACAATACCATTCTTATAAAGACACTACTTACATCAAGGCTTCATAAGATCCCTCTTAACTCCGGATACATATACCAATGGTTGGTAACACTATACCCTCTGGACCATCATATGATGATATGCACTAATGACTATTTTCTCACCAATCAACATTCATAAGTATCACACTTTTGACTTAAAGAGGTAAATGTCTATAGAAAATTCTGAACAAGGTTGAACCATGACTTAGTACATTGTCAACTAGTTATGCACTTTATCTTAATAATGTAATATAGATGGAAGATCGCTTTCATTAATGTATCAATATAAAATAGGACAAAATGGTAAAAATGTAAATCGAGATTGATAGAGTTAGCATGGGTACATCTTGCCACTAAAACAACCTATATGGTTGGATGGAGAATAGCCAATAGTAGGTAATACTATAGGGATTATAGTTTCAACTATAAACAATAATTTTTATTGTCCAATATTAATCAGAATCACTAGATTAATTTTCCAAAGAAATAAATCCTAGTACACTTAAAGATCACTAATTGTACCCACATTAATTATGTGATATTTCACCTTTAATGATATAATATTCTTAAGTTTCAACATTATTATAGGTACTAATACATTCTTGTCTATCACTTTTATTTACTTTCAACTCATGTGGCACATACTAATATTCACACTAATATTGGCTTGAATAAATCATTATCAGATCAATGTTATTATTAGTCTATGACATAAGCATTAATATTACTATGAACAGTCTCATTTAAGCGAGCTTAACAATATATTTAATCTTCTCATTGTCATTATTACCAATGTCTTACAATTGACAACCGAAATCAATAATAGCCTTACTAATATGATTGCTCGCATATCATTAGTATTAAATATCATCAACATTGCTATTACTTAGCATTTTGTTTAAGCATTTGTGATATCCCAACTTTCTATATAGATCATAGTATCAATTTATTTGTCTTTACTAATATCATTGATATAAATGTTATTCTCAAATGGAGTGTCATAACTAGGACCCAAGTGATATTACTAATAACTTCTAAAAAGATTAGACTCAATCATATGGACGATGTTACTACTTAATAAAATCTACCATGACATAAAAAAAATAATTCAAATCATGAGCTTGCCTCAAAAATTTATATATTAAGATGACTATTGGCAATAATCAAACAAAGCTGGGTCGAGCGCAGGATTGCAATAAAAATGTTAGTCCACTATAGTGTGAGGCTTGAAAATGTGTGACTCTTAGTTGAATGAGTAAATTTTAGTCCTTGTTTCACGCATGATCCAAGCTTCTATGCTATAGACATCAAATTGTTTATTTTATAATCTTATATTTTATGACTTTTATTGAGTAGATGAAGACAGTGTACTCTCAAGTGAATTCACCTCTCGACCCATGTGTTGTGTTGGATTGACTTCTTAGTATGCTTATACAACTTAGGTTTATGAAACATGAGACAGACAGAGTTTTGACGCAAGTAGGAGTTTGTGTGGATGGTGACTAGGATGCGACTTGGATGGTTGTTTGTTTTTAGACAAGTGTTTTTGCAAAGTGTTTGAGGATAATGATGTGTTTAGTCTACTCTTGGCAAGTAAGTATCAAGCAAAGCAAATACAATAATCAAATTAATTTTAGCTCAAAGACACTCATGCTCATATACAACATTCTTAAGGTTGGAAAAGACAATAGTCATTGGATCTCAATTGGTTTCCTAGCTACGCTTACCCAGAGCGAACACTTAGATGCTTGATCCCACTAGCTCCCCTCCACGACACTCACTTCTCTGGGGCATCCAAGCCTTAATTCCCATGAAAAATCTTCATGGTGAACTTTGTGTCTCTACTAAGGGCCATAAAAATATGGGCGGCTTCGAAGGTCTGACCTCCTGCACCAACGACTAGAAGGTTTTTGGCCACTATGCACAAGGTGTTTAATATTGCTTCTCATTAGGAGCTACCCTTCACAATTGCACAAGCGTAATTGAGGCCTATATCCCAATGAAGCACCAAGAACTTAGTAGTCATGCAAGTGTGATTGAGATCTCTAGGATCCTACTAAGCACCCAATGTGAGAGTGAACTCTCATATAACCCCAACCATTGATTCTTTCGTCCTCAATGGCCTATTTATTATAGTGAGTTGGGAACCCCAAGTCTGGGTGTACTCACTTGGGTTGTTCCCCTCTCACCGGCTCAAAGAGCAACTCGAGAGGGCAGGCCCGCTAAGGGTAAAACATGCGACAAACATGAAAAGCTTGGAGGGTCTGGATTTCTGATCGTCTAGATAGACAAGAGCACACTCTCCTACCTTTATGCTTTTAAAAAAAACAAAAAAGAATGGTTTATTTACCCCCTAATTAGATCTAGTTGCCTAGTTAAAAAAAAAAAGACACAATGTTTGATTGAAACTCCTAGGCAACCTGCAAAACAATTGGATTAGTAGTTTTTGTATTTCTTAGGTCTTGGATAGTCGAGGAAGCTGCAACACTCATAAAAAATAATATTAGTAGCTACTGGCCTACAGAAACAGCGCACGCACTGAAATGCAGCCAATCGCGCTGAAGTGCTCGCGCAGGCACCAAAACGCATGCATATGCACTGCAGAGGGCCGAAATCTAAACACATTAAAGAAAATGAACACAAACAGAATTAATGATTTATACCTGTCTATCGCGTTGTTCTGGATCGGTCGCGTTGAAGCGCCTGTGCACACACTGAAACGCCTGTGCTCGCGTTGAAATGCTGTGCTTGCGCTAAAAACACAAAAACTTGCACCAAAGAAGTTAGCAGTTAGATTTTAAATTCAAAAAAATTTAAATTTCTTACATAGGGCAGGATTTCGAAAACAATCATGCTAATACAGTTTCTCCCGTGCTGAAACGCGGGCGTATGCACTGAAACGCGAGCGCCTGCGCTGAAAGACCAAAAAAGGTTAGCATAATTCAAAATGGAAGCGGGAAATTAATTTAAATTTAGGGTTCTCGCGCTGGTGCACCTGCGCTCGCGCTGATGAGCCTGTGCACGTGTTGAAAGGTCTTTTTGTCGCGCTGAACCCGAGTCATTCGCACTGATTTGCAAGCGCTCGTGCTACTCCGATACCTGCAGCTTGCACACTCACAAAAACGTTAGATTTAGGGATGTGGGTCCCATTGGGCGTGCTAGAATGAAGAGGTTAAAAACTAGCAAGGTGGATTCAGGTGGTTAGTATGCAAACAAAACATTCAAACACATTAAAAACATGGAACATTAACAAACCACATGATAACATAAACACAATATTTATACCTTGCAAGCTTATACCTTCTCCCTCGGATTGAGCTTGGTGAAGTGAAGGTGCCTCTTGATGATGCTCCACTTGATATGCTCCTTTGAGTGATTTGAATGTGGTTGGCTCTCCCATATTATGCACAAATTGATGTGATGGATCAAGGATTAAAGGATGGAATGGCTAAGTATGGATGAGTGCTAATTTTGGCATGGTAAGGGTATAAGGATGATTATTTGGGCACAAACTAGCAGCATGGATTTACTAAATTTGGAGATGAGAAATGAGGGGATGGAGTCCTCAATTTATAGGAAGAGAGGAGGAGAAATGGAGGGCTGGGATTGACCCAAGATGGAGGGTCAGGATTCCTTGTGAGCCCACACAAGGCCCAAGAGATGTGGAGACCAAGAGATATGCCTCAAAGGCATTTCTTGTCTCCACACTCCTTAAGGTTCATTGGGAAGACTTTCCAATGTGCCTAAGGAAGAACAAGGAATAAGATATTCCTTGAGGGATAGAGATGAAGAATTAAAAATTCTTCAAAAAGGATGCTCATGGGGATTGGAGGAATAAGGAGGAATTAAAAATTCCTTGGAGGATGGGATGCCTAGAGGAATGCGAGATTTTGAAAATCTCACATTCACCTAGGAAAAGAGCATTTAAGGAGAGTGGTTGGATGGAAGGGACAAGGAGTTGACTTTGTGGCTAATCATGATGATTAGCCACTAGCAACTCATTAGGACAGGGATTAGAAGAATGATTAGGTGAGATTAGGGTAGATAAGATTTATAGGAGGATTTGACTAGGAGAGAGAATGAGTGGAGGGAATTAAAAATTAGAAGAATAATGCTAAGTGAGTTTAGGGAGTTTCTAGAAGAATTGATTAGGTTAATGATGGATTAGGAAAAAGGCGATTTGTAGGAATCACCTAGGTTAACTAATTAATTGAAATTAATTAGTTAAGAGGAATAAAAGGGGATTGATTTATTCAATCAATTGACAGACTAAAGTGACAATATTAATTATAATTAATTAATATTGAGGAGGAATTAACAATTGACACAATTAATAAATTAATTATGTCAGGAACTTAAAATAATTAAAATAATTATTTTTAAGTGTCTACAATGGCAATAAAGCCCCAGGACCTGATGGGTTCCCGTTGTTCTTCTTTCAAACCTTTTGGAGTATTATCAAAAAGGATTTGGTTAAGGTAGTGAAAGAATTTTTTGGGGCTAGGTTTATCTTAAAGGAACTCAATGCCACTTTTCTGATTTTGATTCCCAAATATCCAGGGACTGGCTCAATGGATCAATTCAGACCGACAAGTTTGTGTAATTCCTTCTATAAGATTATCTTGAAGGTGGTTACTAGCAAATTGCTCACAGTTCTTCCTTCCATTATCTCACCCCAATAGAGTGGATTTGTGCCTGGAAGACAAATACTAGACTCTATCATCACTATTCATGAAAATATTCACTCGCTGGTGGACTCGAAGAAACATGGCTTCTTGATGAAATTGGATTTGTCTAAGGCCTATGATCTGGTGGATTGGGGGTGTTTGGACAAGGTGCTTAGAGCTTTTGGTTTTTGTGAAAAGTTTATTTAGCTTGTTGGCCAACTCATTTCAACCCCTTCATTCTATGTCATCGTGAATAGAGTGCCCTCCCCTTTCTTTAAATCTTCTAGGGGCATCAGGTAGGGGGACCCCATCTCCCCTATTCTCTTTATCATCCTGGCTGAATGTCTAGGCAGAAATATAAGCAAACTTGTTTCTCAGGGTCTTTTGTTGGGAGTTTCTCCCTCTTCTGGAATTAAGGCCTTCTCTCACCAACAATTAATTGATGATACCATTTTAATGGGTACGTCATCAATCAGAGAAGAAACTAACATGAAGAACCTTCTCAATACTTATAGTGCTACTTCGGGTCACTCGATTAATTGGGAGAAAAGCTCTTAATTCTTCTTCAACACTTTGGAGGATAGACAGACCAGGATGGCCCGTATCCTAGGGTGCCAAATTGGCCAACCTCTTTCTATTTACTTGGGTCTCCCCTTGGGTACGAAACCTACGAATCTTTTCTAGAATAGTCTTGTTGATAGATTCGACAGGAAGCTGGATGGATGGAAAGGGACCCTTCTTAGCCAAGTAGGTAAAATCCAGCTCTTGAAATCTTCTCTCGAAAGTCTTCCAGTTTATGCCTTAAGTCTCTTCAAAATAACTAGAAAATTTATAGATGCAATTGAGAAAATTTAGAAAGCTTTCCCGTGGTTCGGGGTTGAGGAGAAGAAGAGAGTTTCTCTCATTATCTGGGATAAAGTTTGCAAACCAAAGAAGTTGGGGGGCTTTGGCCTGAGAAATATTAAAACCTTGAATAAAACCCTCATGGCCAAACAAATATGGAGAATCTATCAAGGAACAGGTGAATGGAATGAAATTTGGAAGGCTAAATATTTACATTCTAAATCCTACCATGGAAGATTTCCTTGCCTTAGATTAGATCCCGATTGGATCTACCATATGGAATAGTGTTACTCATGCAAAAGGAATTGTGAGTCTGGGAAAAGTGTGGGCCATCCATAATGGTAGAAGGTTCGATTTTTGGGATGATGTCTGGATTGGAGGTGCTCCTCTCAATGATCATTGTGTTCCTCAGGTGATCATCCAAGCCTGCAAGAACAAGTTTGGTGTCAAAGTTGCTGACTACTGGAGAGATTAGAAGTGGGTGGACCTGAGCACTTTTGAACCCAACCTAAATCATGTTAATATGAAACTAAACCAGGTTGTCATTAATTCAAGAAGGGAGGACCACTTGGTGTGGGGAGGAACCCCTTCAGGGAATTATTCGGTGGCTTATGTTGTCCTTATGTTGGCTCAGTCTCAAGACTCTATCCCCTGTTGGTCCAAAGCTTGGTGTACAGGTTTGACTCCTAAAATAAATATTTTTTTATGGATTCTTCTATAAAATAAAATCCTAACCACAAATAACCTGAGAAAGAGGGGATTATGCATCCCCAACAGATGCTACTTATGCCATAACGATGAAGAATTCGTGAACCATATTTTTATTCATTATCCTTTTGTCCAACCTATATGGTCGATGCTTTTTCAGTTATGGGGTTTAAATTGGGTTTTTCCTGAGTCGATTCAAGACTATTTCAAGAGCTGGCCTTGTAGAACAAAAAATATGACTATAAGGATACTGTGGGGTTTTTCTTTTCCATATATCCTATGGGGTATTTGGAAAGAAAGAAATAACAATTTTTTTAGGAACACCATTAACTCCCCTGAAGTGGTATGGGCTAAGGTAAACACAATCTTGTTGAGAATGTGATGGCTATTGGATCTCATTCTTGCAATAGTAAGGAAGAGTGTGATGTTTTAAGGATCTGGAAAATCCCAGCTGGTGCAGGAGCACCTAGTTTTGAGTTCTACTTCTTCATTTTTGGTGTGTTTGTTAATAGTTTGGTTTGATATGGTGAATAAGAGTCTTCTCTTAGGTCCTCATATGTTTTTTTGAAAATTTTTAGTAGGTTGAATGTCCTTAGGACAATGCATTTGCTCAATTTTGGCTTGTAAGCCCTTGTAAGCCTAAAATGGCATAATCTTGCATTTTGATGAAAATTGCCTTGAATAGCCTTGTTTGGAATTGAGACATGTTAATGTAATGGTATTTAGTCATCCTAGATGGTTTGGAGGAGAAAACAAAGCATGTAAGGGAAAAATGCACTTTTTGGCAAAAGTTGTCAAAGTTGCTTGACAACTTTTTGCAACGTGGAGCAACTTTTTGTATTTTTGAGCAAAGGGTTGGTTAGAAAACCAATGGAGAGTTAGTTATGCCAAAAATGGCATATAAATGCCACGCGAATGAATGTAGTGAGGTTTTTGAACGCCTGGAGTAGATTGAAATACAAATTGGAGACCATTTTTTGAGTTTTTACCTTGCATTTTTCAAGAATTAGAGCAACAATCCATACTTAGTGGATTGATTACATTTCTGTTCTTTGCTTGTTGTTTTGTACATGTTCTTGTAGTACTTAGGAAGCATTTTGGTTAGTTTTATTGCAGCTTTGAATTGAGGTTTCAATTTTGCAAGCTCTCGGCCTAAGTAAGGGTTTGAGAGGCCCAAACATGGTTCCAGCTTGAAGTCCTTTGAGTTCTTCTCAATAACCCTTGGTACTAGAGCCATAGAACCTTTGTACAGTGCATATATTCTTTATTTTCCTTTGGATGTCATTGAAATACCAATGAGCATCATTTCCTAGGTGAGCTCAGTCATAGCCCAGTTAAGAAAAGAATGAAATTATGCAAGTGCTTGCAGGGATGAGCAGGGTTGGAAGTGAAAAGAGTTTGATGTGAGAAAGTGAGGTGTGGTAGAGCATATGGGTGAGTTTGGAGGTGTGGCAGATCAAGGAAGACACCAAACCCTTAGAAAAAGACCAAAATAAGCCAAAAACCACCTAAAACAAGCATTTCTAGGTTTCGTACATGTACGGTCATACTGAGATTTCTCATGTCATAAATTGGAAAGTACTCCAAAAGGGTAACCTGATCATCAAAGAGTTTGTGTGGGTCTTAAAGGAAATTGTGAGCAAATTCACAAAAACCGGTTAGGTAAGGCTAATTGGGGCTCTAGGACTACTAGGCCTTGAAAATAGGGAAAGGAAGGAGCGATGGGGAAATGACTCAAACCCATACTCAAAACCAGTTTGGATTCAAAGGTTGGAAAGAACCTCATGATAAGGAGAATCTTGATCAAATAACCAGTTAAGGAGGAACCTAACCAAAGGAGATCCTTGTTCAGAATAAAATGCAAGATCATGGGAAAGGTATGTAGAGTGGTAGTGGATTCAGGATCCATAGACAACATAGTGTCAGAGGAAGCGGTGAGTAAGCTCAATCTGCCAAGAATACCACATAGTGATTCTTATAGAGTTACATGGCTCAACAAAGGGCATCATGTTCTTGTAAATGAACAAACTTGGGTGGAGTTCACTATAGGAGGCTACAAAGACAAAATCTTGTGTGATATCTTGCCCATGTATGCTTGCCACCTACTCCTAGGTAGACCATGGTAGGTTGACAGAAAGACAATACACCTTGGAGAGAAGAATGCTTATACCTTCCAAAAGGAGGGAATCATCTACAAAATCCAGTCCATAGGAGACCAAGTAGAGGGCAGATCCAAAGGTTCTAATGTGTTGCTGGTTGGTGAGAAAGAGTTCATTAACACCCTCAAGGAGGGAGAAGGAGTGGGGTTTGCCATTGTTGTGAAGCCAAAAGAGGACATCAAGGAGAAGAAGGTGAGCATTCCTAAAGAAGTGCAGCAGGTCCTAAATCAGTTTGAGGAAATCATATGTGATGGAACACCAACTACATTGCCTCCTCAACGTGCCATAAGTCATCAAATTGATTTTATACCCAGAGCTTCTTTGCCCAATAAGATAACTTATAAAATGACACCAGATCAAAACAAGGAGATAGCCAAGCAAATACAAGAACTCCTAGACAATGCACTAATCAGGAAGAGCATCAGCCCATTTGCAGTACCCACTGTTTTGGCTCCAAAGAAGGGAGGTACTGGGAGACTTTGTACTCACGTTAGAGCCATAAACCAGATTACTATTAGATATAGATTTTCCATCCCAATAATTGAAGACTTGATGGATTGTTTGGGAGATGTTGAATACTTCACCAAAATAGATCTCAAGAGTGGTTACCACCAAATCAGAATAAAGGAGGGTGATGAATGGAAGACAACCTTCAAGACTACAAAAGGACTCTATGAATGGCTTGTTATGCCATTTGGACTCACAAATGCCCCTAACACATTCATGAGACTCATGAATGAAGTACTCAAGGACTACATTGGTAAATTTTTTGTTGTTTACTTAGATGGCATCTTAATTTTTAGCAAGTTTAAAGATGAACATCTTAAGCATATAGAAATTGTCTTGAGTAAACTATGTGATGAACAACTAACCATCAATTTGGAGAAATGTGAGTTTATGAAACAGGAGTTGGTGTATCTTGGGTTTGTAGTCTCAAAAGGTGATTTGAAGATGGATACCTCTAAGGTGGAAGCCATAATCAGTTGGCCCACACCTAGGACAACAAGTGAAGTGAGAAGTTTCCATGGCTTGGCTCAGTTTTATAGGAAGTTCATTACAGGGTTCGGTGAAATATGTGCACCCATGCTTGAGACAATCAAGGGAGGTATGAGAACCAAGTTTGTATGGACAAAGGAAGCACAAATAGGTTTTGATCTCTTGAAGAAAAAGGTGGCTACTCAACCGGTACTTATCCTACCAAGCTTTGACAAGCTCTACACAATTGAATGTGATGCAAGCAACATAGCGGTTGGAGCAGTTTTGAGTCAAGACAATAGACCGGTTGCCTTCTTCAGTGAGAAAATCAATGATGCAAATGAAAGGTATTCCTCATATGATTTGGAATTGTTGCACTTGTCCAATCTCTTAGGAAATTGAGGCATTATTTTCTACCTAAGTAATTTGTGGTTTACACTGATAATCAAGCTCTTAACTTCCTTAATTCTGAAGAAAAGTTAAACCATAGGCATATTAAATGGGTAGAGTATTTGCAATAAAATACCTTTACCATTAAACACAAGAAAGGACAATGTAATAAGGCAGCTGATGAATTGAGTAGGAGGTTACTAACAGTGCAAGAAGTGCAACTTAAAAGCATTGGAGTGGATAGTTTCAAGGAATTGTATGAAGAAGATGAAGACTTTGTTGCTGCCTACAAGGTTTGCCAAGGGTTTGGAAACCATTTTCACAGTGAATATAGAGATTACACCTTGCAAGATGGCCTTTTGTTCAAAGGAGGACAACTATGTGTTCCTAAAGGATCTATGAGAGAAAACTTGATGCAAGAGAAGCATAATGGATGCTTGAGTGGACATTTTGGTTTGAACAAGACTTTGGAACTTGTCCAAAGGTTCTACTTTTGGCCTAAAATGCAAAGAGATATCAAAAGATATGTGGAGAAATGTGTGGTCTTCCAAAGAGCTAAGGGTACATCTTCCAATGCTGGACTTTATCAGCCTTTACCTATCCCCAACTGGCCATGGGAGTGTGTAAGTATGGGCTTTGTGGTTGGTTTGCCTAAAACTAAATCAAGTTTTGATAGCATCTATGTTGTGGTAGATAGGTTTAGTAAGATGGCTCATTTTATTCCATGCAAGGTCACTCATGATGCTAGTCACATTGCTCACTTGTTTTTCAAAGAGGTTATTAGGAATCATGGTTTACCTATCAGCATTGTGTCAGATAGGGATGCAAAGTTTATTGGTCAGTTTTGGAAAACTTTGTGGCAAAGATTAGGTACTAATTTGTCTTTCAGTTCAGCCTATCATCCCCAAACGGATGGCCAAACTAAGGTGGTCAATAGAACACTTGGGAATCTACAAAGATGCCTAACAAAAGAGTATGGTCAAGCTTTGGATCAGATCATCCATCAAGCATCCATCAAGCTGAGTTTGCCTACAATGATAGTATGAATAGGTCAACCCGTAAAAGTCCTTTTGAGGTGGTGTATGACATTCATCCTAGAGGATTTTTGGAGCTCAGAGATGTGGGAAAGATGGGGCAGTAGAGTGGACATGTCTTGGACATGGCCCAATCAATGCAAGAGGTTCATGAGCATGTTAGGACAACTCTATTGGATACTACTCAAAAGATCAAGGACAAAGTGTATGAGAAAAGAAAAGACATCCAATTTGTTTTTGGTGACATGGTGATGGTACATTTGAACAAGGCAAGACTTCAGAAAGGTGTGCTTAGCAAGCTTCAGATGAGGAGGATAGGTCCTTGCAAAGTTTTGGCCAAGTATGGCAATAATGCATAAAAGGTAGACTTACTCGGTGGTATGGCTTTGTCACCCATTTTCAATGTGGCCGATTTGGTGTAGTATAAGGGCACACTTCTAGTAGAAGATATCAGAGTTTCAAAGGTCTCTCAAGCACTTTTAGACGTGCACTTACCAGTTGCACCCATTCCCCAAGCCGAGAAGGTGTTAGATTCTAGAATTTTGAAGAAAACAAGGCATACCACCTACATGGAGCACTTGGTCAAGTGGGAGCACCTTCTAGGATCAAAGGCTACTTGGATACTTGAGGCAAACTTCTCTAATCATGGAGTTCCACTTTCTTTGCTGCCTCAAGGAGTCACTTGACTTCTTTTCTTTGGGGGAGTATGGTGTAGGAGCACCTAGTTTTGAGTTCTAGTTTTGAGTTCAACTTCTTCATTTTTGGTGTGTTTGTTCATATTTTAGTTTCATATGGTGAATAAGAGTCTTATCTTAGGTCCTCATATGTTTTTTTGAAAAGTTTTGGTAGGTTGAATGTCCTTAGGACAGTGCATTTGCTCAATTTTGGCTTGTAAGCCCTTGTAAGCCTAAAATGGCATAATCTTGCATTTTGATTGAAAATGCCTTGAAAATCCTTGTTTGGAATTGAGAAATGTTAATGTAATAGTATTTAGTCATCCTAGATGGTTTTGAGGAGAAAACAAAGCATGTAAGGGAAAAATTCACTTTTTGGCAAAAGTTGTCAAAGTTGCTTGACAACTTTTTGCAATGTGGAGCAACTTTTTGCATTTTTGAGCAAAGGGTTGGTTAGAAAACCGATGGAGAGTTAGTTATGCCAAAAATGGCATATAAATGCCCTGATAATGAATGTAGTGAAGTTGTTGAATGCCTAGAGTAGATTGGAATACAAATTGGAGACTATTTTTTGAGTTTTTACCTTGCATTTTTAAAGAATTAGAGCAACAATCCGTACTTAATGGATTGATTGCATTGTTTTTTTTTGCTTGTTGTTTTGTACATGTTCTTGCAGTGCTTAGGAAGCATTTTGGTTAGTTTTATTGCAAGTTTGAATTGAGGTTTCAATTTTGCAAGCTCTCGACCTGAGTAAGGGTTTGAGAGGCCCAAACATGGTTCCAGCT
Organism: Cryptomeria japonica; assembly: GCF_030272615.1. Lineage (NCBI taxonomy): Eukaryota > Viridiplantae > Streptophyta > Pinopsida > Cupressales > Cupressaceae > Cryptomeria > Cryptomeria japonica. The sequence continues at coordinate 505,110,163 of NC_081414.1, forward strand.
TGAAGTCCTTTGATTTATTCTCAATAACCCTTGGGACTCAAGCCATGGAACCTTTGTATAGTGTACACATTCTTTATTTTCCTTTGGAGGTCATTGAAAGGCCAATGAGCATCATTTCCTAGGCGAGCTCAGTCATAGCCCGGTTAGGAAAATAATGAAATTATGCAAGTGCTTGCAGGGATGAGCAGGGTTGGAAGTGCAGAGTGTTTGGCATGCGAAAGTGAGGTGTGGCAGAGAATATGGGTGAGTTTGGAGGTGTGGCAGATCAAGGAAGACACCAAACCCTTAGAAAAAGACCCAAAGAAGCTAGAAACCACCTAAAAAAGCATTTCTCGGGTTCTGTATCCTGATCATCAAAGAGTTTGTGTGGGTCTTTGGGGGGAAATTGTGAGCAAATTCACCAAAACTGGTTAGGTAGGGCTAATTGGGGCTCTAAGGTTACTAGGCCTAGAAAATAGGGAAAGGAAGGAGCAATGGGGAAATGAATCAAACCCATACTTAAAACCAGTTGATTACCCTTGGAAAACATCATAAACACCTACTACAACCTCTGCAAGCATTTGTTAGGAGATTGAGAATGTGAGGTTGGATTTATCCTTGTAAATCCAAACCATGTTTGAGCAACCAGTGAGCACATATTGATTGGGAGCACTCCTAGAGAGTTGAGATGTCTAAATTGACTAGTAGACTAGATGAAAAATGAAGGGAGCCCACTAGGACAACACTTGATTTCCCCTAGACAAGGAATTAACTCTCTTTGAGTATACCTCCTCATCATAGTGGCATCAGAGCAACCAAGATTTGGGTAGAAGCCAGTACATGACAAACACTAAATCAGTAGGAGAGAATAGTCTAAGGATGGTGACCAATGTAGAACTAGCCAAGAAGGTAGAAGACCTAGAGGAAGAAAATATGCTCCTTAGAGAAAGATTACTACAATTGGAGAGCAAACTAGACGCAGTTGAAGATAAAACTGAGAGAGTGACAATCAAGGTCAATGAGGGGAAGGGTAAAGAAGTTGTAGAAGAGGATAGGACTCCTAAAAAAGACCCTATTCTACTTGAAGAACCTTTCTTTAAATCAATCAAAGCCTTATGAGGAAAATCCCTAGAAGGAGTGCAATTTTTTTGTGGAAAAATGGAGCCTGAGGTAGTCTTGGAATGGATAGAGGGATTAGAGAATCACTTTGAATGTGATGGAATTAGTGAGACACAAAAGGTGAAGGTGGCCAAGTCCAGATTGAGAGTGGCAGCATTGACTTGGTGGAAATTTATTCAAGAAGAGAGGCAAAAAGAGGGCAAGAACCCAATAGCTACTTGGAAGGGCATGTTAGCCAAGGTGAAAGAGGCATACATCCCTGAAGATTATGAGATCCATTTGCATAAGATGAGACAAAATTTGAGACAAAGAGACTTGGATGTGAGTAGCTACACTGAGGAATTTCAGAAGTTGTGTCTGAGATCCAAGGTAGTATAGGATGAGAGCATCAAGGTAGCCAGATACTTAAATGGCTTGAGATGGAATAGTCAAGAGGAATTAAGCTTGTTATGCCCCAAAACCATCCATAAGTGCTATCAGTTGACAGTAAAAGTGGAGGAAAAGAGCGAGAAGAAACAAGAACAAAGCAACAGAGGCAGAGGTAGGGGAAGAGATGGCAGAGGTCAGAGAAGTAGTTTTGGTGGAATAAGTGTAGACCAAAGATCCAAAGGGGAATCCAAGTTGGTTGAGAAAGTGGGGATTCCAATAGAAAGAGAAGCTATAGAGGAAGGGGAACTAGAAACTCTAATAGAGGAAGGTCTAGTGGATCAGGAAGAGGGTCCTTTTTTGCAACCATTGAGTGCTACAATTGCCATCAACTTAGACACCTAGCCTATAGATGCTCGGAGAAGTCTTCTTCATCCCAAGGAGGTGAGAGGAGAGTAAATTATGCTCAAGAGAATGCAGCAAAATGAAAGCATTAGAAGTACGTTTGGGTTCAGAGGTTGGAGAGAACCTCGTGATAAGGAGAGTCTTGATCAAAGAACCGGTTAAGGAGGAACCTAACCAAAGGAGATCCTTGTTCAGAATAAATGCAAGATCATGGGAAAGGTATGTAGAGTGGTAGTGGATTCAGGATCCACAGTAAACATAGTGTCAGAGGAAGCGGTGAGTAAGCTCAATCTGCCAAGAATACCACATAGTGATCCTTATAGAGTTACATGGCTCAACAAAGGGCAACATGTTCTTGTAAATGAACAAACTTGGGTGGAGTTCACTATAGGAGGCTACAAAGACAAAATCTTGTGTGATATCTTGCCCATGGATACTTGCCACCTACTCCTAGCTAGACCATGGCAGTTTGATAGAAAGGCAATACACCATGGAGAGAAGAATGCTTATACCTTCTAAAAGGATGGAACCACCTACAAAATCTAGTCCATTGGAGACCAAGTAGAGGGCAGATCCAAAGGTCCTAATGTGTTGCTGGTTGGTGAGAAAGAGTTCATTAACACCCTCGAGGAGGGAGAAGGAGTGGGGTTTGCCATTGTTGTGAAGACAAAAGAGGACAACAAGGAGAAGAAGGTGAGAATTCCTAAAGAAGTGCAGTAGGTCCTAAATCAGTTTGAGGACATCATTAGTGATGGAACACCAGCTACATTGCCTCCTCAATGTGCCATAAGTCATCAAATTGACTTTATACCCGAAGCTTCTTTGCCCAATAAGGCAGCTTATAAAATGACACTGGATCAGAACAACGAGATAGCCAAGAAAATACAAGAACTCCTAGACAATGGACTAATCAGGAAGAGCATCAGCCAATGTGCAGTAACCACCGTTTTGGCTCCAAAGAAGGGAGGTAATTGGAGACTTTGTACTCACTCTAGAGCCATAAACCGGATTACTATCAGATATAAATTTCACATCCCAAGAATTGAAGACTTGATGGATTGTTTGGGAGGTACTGAATACTTCACCAAAAAAGATCTCAAGAGTTGTTACCACCAAATCATAATAAAGGAGGGTGATGAATGGAAGACAACCTTCAAGACTACAAAAGGACTCTATGAATGACTTGTTATGCCCGTTGGACTCACAAATGCCCCTAGCACATTCATGAGACTCATGAATGAAGTACTCAAGGACTACATTGGTAATTTTTTTGTTGTTTACTTAGATGACATCTTAATTTTTAGCAAGTTTAAAGATGAGCATCTTAAGCATATAGAAATTATCTTGAGTAAACTATGCGATGAACAACTAACCATCAATTTGGAGAAATGTGAGTTTATGAAACAGGAGTTGGTGTATATTGGGTTTGTATTCTCAAAAGGTGATTTGAAGATGGTACCTCTAAGGTGGAAGCCATAACTAGTTGGCCCACACCTAGGACAATAAGTGAAGTGAGAATTTTTCATGGCTTGGCTCAGTTTTATAAGAAGTTCATCAAAGGGTTCAGTAAAATATGTGCACCCATGCTTGAGACAATCAAGGGAGGTATGAGAACCAAGTTTGTATGGACAAAGGAAGCACAAAGAGGTTTTGATCTCTTGAAGACAAAGGTGGCTACTCAACCGGTACTTATCCTACCAAGCTTTGACAAGCTCTTCACAATTGAATGTGATGCAAGCAACATAGCGGTTGGAGCAGTTTTGAGTCAAGACAATAGACCGGTTGCCTTCTTCAGTGAGAAACTCAATGATGCAAAGGAAAGGTATTCCTCCTGTGATTTGGAATTGTTGCACTTGTCCAATCTCTTAGGAAATGGAGGCATTATTTGCTACCTAAGTAATTTGTGGTTTACGCTGATAATCAAGCTCTTAACTTCCTTAATTCTCAAGAAAAGTTAAACCATAGGCATATTAAATGGGTAGAGTATTTGCAATAAAATACCTTTACCATTAAACACAAGAAAGGACTATGTAATAAGGTAGCTGATGCATTGAGTAGGAGGTTACTAATAGTGCAAGAAGTGCAACTTAAAAGCATTGGAGTGGATAGTTTCAAGGAATTGTATGAAGAAGATGAAGACTTTGTTGTTGCCTACAAGGTTTGCCAAGGGTTTGGAAACCATTTTCACAATGAATATGCATATTACACCTTGCAAGATGGCCTTTTGTTCAAAGGAGGACAACTATGTGTTCCTAAAGGATCTATGAGAGAAAACTTGATGCAAGAGAAGCATAATGGATGCTTGAGTGGATATTTTGGTTTGAACAATACTTTGGAACTTGTCCAGAGGTTCTACTTTTGGCCTAAAATTCAAAGAGATATTAGAAGATATGTGGAGAAATGTGTGGTTTTCCAAAGAGACAAGGGCACATCTTCCAATGCTAGACTTTATCAACCTTTACCTATCCCCAACCGGCCATGGGAGTGTGTAAGTATGTACTTTGTGGTTGGTTTGCCTAAAACCAAATTAGGTTTTGATATCATCTATGTTGTGGTAGATAGGTTTAGTAAGATGGCTCATTTTATTCCATGCAAGGTCACTCATGATGCTAGTCACATTGCTCACTTTTTTTTCAAAGAGGTTATTAGTATTCATGGTTTACCTATCAGCATTGTGTCAGATAGGGATGCAAAGTTTATTGGTCATTTTTGGAAAACTTTGTGGCAAAGATTAGGTACTAATTTGTCTTTCAGTTCAGCCTATCATCCCCAAACGAATGGCCAAATTGAGGTGGTCAATAGAACACTTGAGAATATACTTAGATGCCTAACAAAAGAGTATGGTCAAGCTTGGGATCAGATCATCCATCAAGTTGAGTTTTCCCACAATGATAGTGTGAATAGGTCAACCAATAAAAGTCCTTTTGAGGTGGTGTATGACATTCATCCTAGAGGATTTTTGGAGCTCAAAGATGTGGGAAAGATGGGGCAGCAGAGTGGACATGCCTTGGACATGACCTAATCAATGCAAGAGGTTCTTGAGCAGGTTAGGACAACTCTATTGGACAGTACTCAAAAGATCAAGGACAAAGTGGATGAGAAAAGAAAAGACATCCAATTTTCTGTTGGTGACATGGTGATGGTACATTTGAACAAGGAAAGACTTCAGAAAGGTGTCCTCAGCAAGCTTCAGATGAGGAGGATAGGTCCTTGCAAAGTTTTGGCCAAGTATGGCAATAATGCATACAAGGTAGACTTACGAGGTGATATGGCTTTGTCACCCATTTTCAATGTGGCAGATTTGGTGCAGTATAAGGGCACACTTCCAAAAAAAGATAGCAGAGTTTCAAAGGTCTCTCAAGCACTTTCAGACCTACCCTTACCAGCTGCACCCATTCCTCAAGCCGAGCAGGTGTTAGATTCTAGAATTTTGAAGAAAACAAGGCATACCGCCTACATGGAGCACTTGGTCAAGTGGAAGAACCTTCCAGCATCAGAGGCTACTTAGATACCTAAGGCATACTTGTCTAAGATTGGAGTTCCACTTTCTTTTCTGCCTCAAGGAGTCACTTGACTTCTTTTCTTTGGGGGAGTATGGTGCAGGAGCACCTAGTTTTGAGTTCAACTTCTTCATTTTTGGTGTGTTTGTTCATATTTTGGTTTGAGATGGTGGATAAGAGTCTTCTCTTAGGTCCTCATATGTTTTTTTGAAAAGTTTTGGTAGGTTGAATGTCCTTAGGACAATGCATTTGCTCAATTTTGGCTTGTAAGCCCTTGCAAGCCTAAAATGGCATAATCTTGCATTTTGATGAAAACTGCCTTGAATATCCTTGTTTGGCATTTAGACATGTTAATCTAATGGTCTTTAGTCATCCTAGATGGTTTGGAGGAAAAAACAAAGCATGTAAGGCAAAAATGCACTTTTTGGCAAAAGTTGTCAAGGTTGCTTGACAACTTTTTGCAACGTGGAGCAACTTTTTGCATTTTTGAGCAAAGGGTTGGTTAGAAAACTGATGGAGAGTTAGTCATGCCAAAAATGGCATATAAATGCCCTCAGAATGAATGTAGTGAGATTGTTGAACGTCTGGAGTAGATTGGAATACAAATTGGAGACCATTTTTTGAGTTTTTTCCCTACATTTTTTCAAGAATTAGAGCAACAATCCGTGCTTAATGGATTAATTGCATTGCTATTATTTGCTTGTTGTTTTGTACATGTTCTTGTAGTTCTTAGCAAGCATTTTGGTTAGTTTTATTGCAGGTTTGAATTGAGGTTTCAATTTTGCAAGCTCTCGGCCTGAGTAAGGGTTTGAGAGGCCCAAACATGATTCCAGCTTGAAGTCCTTTGAGTTATTCTCAATAAACCTTGGGAATAGAGCCATGGAACCTTTGTATAGTGTAAATATTATTTATTTTCCTTTGGAGGTCATTGAAAGGCCAATGAGCATCATTTCCTAGGCGAGCTCAATCATAGCCCAGTTAGGAAAAGAATAAAATTATGCAAGTGCTTGCAGGGATGAGAAGGGTTGGAAGTACAGAGTGTTTGGCATGAGAAATTGAGGTGTGGCAGAGCATATGGGTGAGTTTGGGGGTGTGGAAAATCAAGGAAGACACCAAACCCTTAGAAAAAGACCAAAACAAGCCAAAAACCACCTAAAGCAAGCATTTCTCGAGTTCCGTACCTGTACGGTCATACTGATATTTATCATGTAATAAATTGGAAAGTACCCCAAAAAGGGTATCCTGAACATCAAAGAGTTTGTGTGGATCTTTGGGGAAATTGTGAGCAAATTCACAAAAACTGGTTAGGTAGGGCTAATTGGGGCTCTAGGACTACTAGGCCTAGAAAATAGGGAAAGGAAGGAGCTATGGGGAAATGAATCAAACCCATACTCAAAAATAGTTGATTACCCTTGGAAAACATCATAAACACCTACTACAACCTCTGTAATAATGTGTTAGGAGATTGAGAGTGCGAGGTTGGATTTCCCCTTGTGAATCCAAACCATGCCTGAGCAACTAGTGAGCACATCTTGATTGGGAGCAATCCTAGAGAGTTGAGATGTGTAAATTGACTAGTAGACCAGATGAACAATGAAGGGATCCCACTAGGACAACACTTGACTACCCCTAGACAAGGAATTAACTCTCTTTGAGTATACCTCCTCATCACTAGCCTCTATGGACAACAATACTAACCAACTCAACAGAAGGATGTGTTGCTGGTCTTCTCCTCCTAATGACTAGATTAAGGCTAACTTCGACGAGGTTGCTAAAGGGAACCCGGGGCTTGTTGGCTGTGGTGGAGTTATCAGGAATAGTGCTGGCTTTTGCATGGGGGCGGTTGCCTTCCCCTTGGGGAATCAAACTAATTACTTGGCTGAAGCCATGGGCGCCCTCCAAGCCATAAAATTAGCGCATCAAATGGGAGCCAAAAAAATATGGCTGGAGGGAGACTCTAATAATATAATCAATTGCCTCCTTGGTAAGCAACATCTGTCATGGTTGATTAAAAATATTATCGACATGACCAAGGAGTTACTTGAGGGATTGGACCAATATTACATTTCTCATGATTATAGAGAGTCCAACAAGAGAGTTGATTGAGCTGTCAACGAGGCAGTGCAGAGTGGGCAGATAATAATTTGGTATGGAGAGGGGGAGCTCCCTCAAGTGGCACATGACATTTTAAATTATGAGAGATATCATGGAAAACAAGGTAGGATTTGATATCATTTCCCGATATGGTAGGGGTGGTCGTGGCATCATGAAATGGTTTCGTAATCAACCGAGAAGGAGGTACACCATTAATTACCATAACATCTCGCACACATTGTGGGTTTTTCTTTCCATTTGGAATGGAAGCTTGAGGAATCTCTATTTGCTTCTAGAGGCTTCATCTTTGTTTCTTAAAAGAAGAAAGTTTGCAAAGAAGAGCGGAATTCGTTGGATTTTACATTATGTTAAAACTGATAAGAAGATTAGGGGAAATTGTAAGTGCACAGAGGCTACAAAATAGATAAATGGTGGGACCGTCCCCAGGTTTGGGCTATGCTGCAAGCAGCAAAAATATCAGATTACATGGAAAGAATGCAAGAAAGAAGACCTTAAAGCACAAGGATTTTCAAAAAGGGGTGGAAAAAGGGCACCCTGACCATTGGTGTAGTACCCCTGCCCTAATCAAGTTCTAATCTTGGTTTAATCTTGGTCAGTTTATCTTAATACAATGATTATAGTCAGATGTTTGATTTAATGCATAGCTGTTGATGTGGTTTTCACACTAGTTGTATGCAAGTTGTTTAGTGTTCCTATTTCGTGGTATTAATATCGGGCTAACGCTTTCATTAAGTTTATATATGTATGCATGTATGACTCTTGGTTGCAGGAGATTTCAGGTACAATGCCGCATGAGTGCGAGGTTCGTCTTCACCTGGATTTGCAGGTTTGAGTGTACCTCTTTAATCCTTAGAGTTGGATTAGGTGGTCGTAAGACCCTAGTTGACCATAGTCGTGCTCAAGTGAGCATCGTCAGTTGTCGTCGGTATCCCTTTTTGTTGGGTTTGCGAGTTGTCTGTCTGGTTGTCTTTCTTGGTTTGTGTGCTTGGTGTGTATGGTTAAATTGGTTAATTAGTCCTTAGTATTTAATTTGATTAAATATGTGTTTGTGCATTAAAGATTAATGGACTAAATTAATCGGGATTTCATTATGCGATTATCATTGATATTGGATTGCTCGTTTTAAATTGGGAGTAAGTTCAATTAAAATGGTTGATTTTGAATATTAAATTCATTTTGTATATGCTGTTGAAAAAGAAAGATTTAAATTTAATTGCAATAGAATTAATTTAATCTTTTGGCATTTTTGAAATAGAAAGGTTAAATTTCAGTTGAGTGAGAAAATCAATTTTAACTAGGAAAAGCAATTTAATTTGTTGATATAGTTGGGAAATAAGTATTTTTGTGATTTATTTTAAATAAAAATTTTAATTCCAAAAAAATGAAATTTTGGTCAACTCTTCCTTATAACCTAAACTTTTGGAAAATTTTGGGGATGGATGTTTTTCGAAAAATGTTTGTTGGAAAATATTTTTGGGATGAAATTTGGGGGTTTTTGGAAGGAGAAGGAAGGTTTTTGGGAGCTGGAGATTGGGGCTCTTCAGCAGATCTTGCCAGGAATGCGAGATCAGGTAGGATCTGTTTATCAATTTAGTTATTGTTTAAAATAAAATAAAAATGGGAGTTTGAATGTTTTCATGCTATCTTAGTTCCAGATTCTCCATGGAATGCCAAGATTAAGAACTGTTGTGGTATTTAGTAAGTTGGTTGATTGCTTGTAATTGTGTATGGAAAATGAGTTCCTCTTTGTCTCAGATTGGTTTTGGAGAGGTTTTTCAATAAATTCTCTTTTTATGTTATTTAAGGCTGTTTGTTTAAAAAAAATAAAAATGGGGGTTTTGCTGTTGGAAAGGAAGTTATAAAACCCATTCCTATAATTTAAGGAAAATAGAGTTTTGGGTAAACCAAAATTTTGGATAAAAAAAAAAGGGCAGTGTTAATTATTTATTTCGAAATTGTATGTAAATCGAAATTTTTAACGAGAAATATGTTTTGGATTGGGGTTTGGAGGGCGGGGAGCGGAGCTCCACCCGCCTCCTCCTCCCCTCCCCCGCGCTTGTTCACTGTTCACAGTGGTCGCAAGCGTACTGCGGTGGCCGTAGGGCGCCGCGGAACCTACGTCCCCCGCCAGCGGCGCCGCCCGCGTGGTTCCCTTCGGCTAGGGTTTGGGTCGCCATCCTCCGCGTTGGGAGGTGGGCCCGGCCTTCGCCACCCCATTTAAATATGGCATTTTTTTTTTGTTAGTTTTTAAAAAATGTTTTTTTTAATGTATTTTTTTTTAATTAAAAAAAAAATATATAATATTTAATATTATTTAATGGTAATTTTTAATTAAGTTTTTAACTATGATTAATGTGGCAAATGTATATATGCTGATGAATATTTAGTTAGATTATTATGCAAGATTTAATATTAATTGTGTATATTTGGGAAGATGAAATATTGTTTATATTGGAAAAAAAATTTTGAGATAAAACATTCTTTATTCAAGAATATATATTGTTTGAAGATTTTAAAGATATAGGCCATCTGGAAATGTTAGAAATGAATATTTAACCCTTGGACATTATGAATTTAAATGATGTGCTTTTGGAAATTTAATTAAGTATCATTTGGGAAAGTTGTTTAGTTACTGATATTCTCATTTAGTAAAATGAATGGTTAAATTATATTTTTCCTCTGTTTGAGAAATAGACAATGGTACTATTGCAAATTGTGGTATTGTTCTCACCTGGTAACGGTGATTTTCCGTCAATGCATTTTGAAAACTTAGATCAATCAGAGAATTGGATCAACTGTTATGCTTAAATCAATATGAGAAAATATTGTCTTTTCCGATTATTGCCTTTGCGAGTTTAATTTCTGTATTCGCTTTTACTTATGTAATGGCAAGTCATGTTTTGTTTGATAGGTCCCTGTCGTATGGATTGATTTGGGGTACCTGTATCAGTCCTCGGTTCCGAGTTGACTGTTGTTTTGTGGTGGTGTCGTATTTGGTCATATCCTCTATGTGGGTGTCGAATGATGATTCGTGGTTGACCTTAGTCGGTCAGGTCTCTAGTTAGAGTACCGTCTGTCAATAAGTGTACCTCTTTCGAGTCATGTTTGACCAGATGGTTGTTCCCTCCTTCTTGAACTCCGTTCGTCTGACCATGTCTATTCCTTGGTTTTTGAGTTCGTCTGAGTATAGTCTAGTGTCGTATGGGAAAGTGGCTTTCGATTGGGGGCCGCGCCCAAAGTGGCTGCTGGGTAACCCGTCGAAAGTGAGTCTAATAAGTGATAACCTAATAGTAGATTAGGAGGTAATCTCTAAGTAAGATAATTGTGCCTCACACATGGGACGAGTGCTAACACAGACTCGACATGCTGTGAGAAGGCCTGAAATGGCAAACCATCATCCTTGTCTTCACGAGAGGATGTGTGGGTCCACATGAGGCTTGGATGGGCCGGAAGCTCGGATTAGGTTGTCAGGGTAACCCAGTGTATGGGGCCAGGACCTATGAAGACTTGCCATGGTAACCATACCAGGTTGTGTGATGACACTTGTCCCTACGTTCGCTAGTGTGTTGTCATTTTGTCTTGTTAGGAGCACGTTTGTGGGTCATCCTATTGTCTATGCCCTTGTGAGTACTTGGTTTCATGTTAGACCTTGGGTGGTGATGACTCAGTTTTGTGGATGCTCTCTTGGACCTTTGTTTTAGCTTTGATTATGTTCAGCTAGATCCTTTTCTTTTCAGGGATCGTTTATGTATTTATTGACCGATGCGGTCGCTTGTATATTGTTTATGTTTCGCCTTGATGGCAGGATTGTAATGGTGTAACCTCTTGTATTCTTAACTTTATTAATTATCAGAGGGGTCTTGCAGTTGAGCAGACCCAGAGATGTAGCCCTTTAGGGGTGAACTCCGAGATCATTATGGTGTTATGTGATGTTATTCTCTTATGTTTCCCTTATTCAACTTTATCATGTATGAATAGCTTATGTTAGAATGTATAAGTGGATAAGATGGAATCAACTTTAAATGTTTATATGCAGTTCTTTCTTGAATGCCATTTTGATCGAATGCATAAGTGGTTTAGATGAGATTTATCGTAGATACATGTATGCAATTGTCTTTTAAAATGCAATAAATTGGAATATGAAAGAATGTAGCTTAGAGTAATGGAATATATTCAGTTGTTGTTAAGGAAATTAAGTATGCTTGAAAAGATCTCTTATGTTTATGATGAAATTGTAGTGTGTTAGGATATTAGATTTATGGCTTGTATTTTTAATGAAAAGCTTGAATGAAGATTATGAATAGATCTTAATGGATGAATCTTTGCTTGTGATTTATATTTCCACCTTTTGAAAGAAATTATCTTGATTAAGAATTGTCTCGTTATTAAGATAATCGGCTTATTGGATTAATTGTGTGAGTTAAGTGAATTGTGAAATTTAAGTAATCTCGTTGGGAAACTTTTTAGGTGTTAGTTGATGTCTTCCGCTATGTGATCTGAATCTTTGATATCTTGTTGTATCTTATTGTGGTGTAACTTTAAAAAAAATAAAATTATTGCACTCTATTCATGTGTTTTGGCGTATCCCTTCGGGGTTTCCTGGCGGGGCATTACAATTGGCAGTAGGAAGGTTAAGGTTAATGAGACCATGATTGCAGAGGCGACTGGTCTGTCGATTGATGGAATCAAATTCCATAGGGATGAGGTGGAGAAAGTGAAACTGGTCAAGGGTAGCCACACATACTACTCCCTTAAGGTAATCAAGATGCTCTGGCGATGGATTTTGTTTGTTGTATTGGAATTCATAACTTTAGATGGTAGATATACCAAAGTTTATAGTTACCATTTTGTTCTTCTTAATCATTTCCGACACAAGGAGCAAATTTTCCTCCCCTACTACTTGTTATGTGCCCTAAATGTTGGGATTATGGATGCTATCTCTAATCCCAAGACTAACCCTGCATTACATGAGGGTCTTATGGTGGTCCTATACAACCATATCAAGAACACCATTGTTGAGCAAGATATATATGAGGTATCTGAGTCAGATGATGATTTGGGTGATTCAAATGATGAAGATTATGAAGGGTATGACACAGAGGCGGATGTCGAGGAGGACCCCCATACCACCTGTTCGAGCAAGCATAAAAGGAAAACCAGCCAAGAGGAACATGGTAAAGCGTCAAAAAGTCAGAAAAATAAGGGGGAGGACGAAGACAGTTGGTATGAGGAAGAAGAGGAGAGTGAAGATGACATGGAGATAGATAGTGAGGAGGTTCAAATTATCTCAAGCCAGAAGAAAAAGGGGAAGATGTTGAGAGGTGAGGAGTTGGAGGCCAAGAATCGCTCGCCCCTTCCTACCGGCTCCAAGGATCAGATTAAGGGCTTGGTTGAGGAGAATACCCCCAACAAGGAAATTAAGATAACTAAGTGGAAGGAGGTGGGTCTTGAGGTGAACCTGGACCCTGTGGGAGATGAGGCTCAGAATGGCTCCCCTCTAGATGTCAACCTTTGTATCAAAAATGGAATGGACTACTTCAATAAGATATTCTTTTGGGTACATAAGGAAATTAAAAATATAAAAGCTAAACAGGTTCAGGAAGCTAGCAAACTTGAAGCTATGGCTGCTATTGGCACCGACAAATTCAACTCTCTACCTGACTGCTTAAGTGAGCTGACTAAAGCTATCAACAATGCAGAGGAAATTATAAATTCCCAATGCAATAGCTTTAAAACCCTGGAAGACAGGGCAGGGGCAACTGAAAATAAGATGGAAGGGATAGAGAAGACCCTCAAAAAGATTGTGGACCAGAGTTACAAGACTTTAAATGCCGCTTCTGATAGTATCAAGGTCCTAATTAGCAAACTCGAACATGTCCAGGAGATAAGGCCCCCAGGGACACTACTGAGGAGAAGGACGAAACCATTGAAGATAAGGAAGCTGGTCCCAGAAAAAGAATAAGAGTAAGTACCAGGAAGAAGCAAAACCAAAGTAGGGACATTGAAGATCTCAAGAGGACTGTTGTGACAATGGAGCAATAGGAGCTGGAAGCTACCAAATTGCTAAAGAACTTCACCTAGGCTTGACTGTTTTTCTCTGCTTTCTCTACTGTCTGGTGTTTAGTTTCTTTGTGTTTTGTCTTTTGTGCTGCTATCTTTTTGTTTTCAACCAGTTGTCCTTTTTGTGGTTGCTGTCTTTTATTTTTCTGGTGGATTCTGATGACTATCTTTTAAATCTTTGATGTAAAGGGTTTCAGGGGCCCTTCAAAACCCGTTTTCCCCTAATAAAAAACAATGGATGGTGTTTTTAACTGTCTAACGAGAATAATTTAAGGAAATTAATTCTTAAGACTCTGAGCCAATGAGCTCAAAATTATAGGTTGTTAAACCCTAAAGGTATGCCAAGCCTTATGTTCAGGTTCATTATTCAACTTTGGCCAACTGATGGAATAAATCAATGTGATTGTAATTCCCTACTCTCCAGGCTCTGCTAAACCTAGGTAGGTGCACCTTTTCAACTAAGCAGATTTAATGTTCCTTTAGTTTATCTTTTATCTCTATCTCAGAATGGAATGAACTTTTGGAATAAACTAATTTAACTTCTAACCCTGCTCCTATCTCCTGCTTGCATAAAACTGAAAATGAAATATAATATTATGAGATTATAAATATATTTTTTAGACCAATGACGTCTTCACTCATTGGGCTCAGAGTATTATGAATTTCTTTCCATATATTCTTCTTGTTAGACAGTTAAAAACACCATCTGCTGTTTTTGATTAGGGGAAAACAGGTTTTGAAGGGCCCTTGAAACCCTTTACATCAGAGATTCAAAAGATAGTCACCAGAGTCCACTAGAAAAACAAAAGACAACAACCATAGAGAGGATAGCTGGCCGAAAACAAAAAGATAGCAGCATAAAAGACACAACATAAAGAAACTAAACACTAGACAATAGAGAAATTAGAGAAAAACAACCAAGCCTAGGTGAAGTTCTTTAGCAATTCGGCAGCTTCCAGCTCCAATTGCTCCATTGTCACAACAATCCTCTTGAGATCTTCAATGTACCTGCTTTGGTTTTGCTTCTTCCTGGTACTTGCTTTTGTTCTTTTTCCAGGACCAACTTCCTTATCTTTAGGGGTTCTGTCCTTCTCCTAAGTAGTTTCTTCGGGGGCCTTATCCCCCTGGAATTGTTTGAGTTTGCTAATTAGGACCTTGATACTATCAGAAGCGGGCTTAAAAATATTGTAACTCTGCTCCCCAATATTTTTGAGGGTCTTCTCAATCCCTTCCATCTTCTTTTCAGTTGCCCCTACCCTATCTTCTAGGGTTTTAAAGCTATTGCGTTGGGCATTTATAATTTCCTCCGCAATGCTAATAGCTTTAGTCAGCTCACTTAAGCAGTGAGGTAGAGAGCTGAATTTGTTGATGCCAATAGCTTCCATAGCTTCAAGTTTGCTAGCTTCCTGGACCTATTTAGCTTTTATATTTTTAATTTCCTTCTGTACTCAGAAGAAGACCTTATTGAAGTAGTCCATTCCATTTTTGATATAGAGGTTGACATCCAGAGGCGAGCCATCCTAAGCCTCATCTCCTAGAGGGTCCAAGTTCACCTCCAGACCCACCTCCTTCCACTCAGCTATCTTAATTTCCTTGTTAGGCATATCCTCCCCAGCCAAGCCCTTACTCTGATACTTGGAGCCAGTAGGAAGGGGCGAGTGGTTCTTGGCCTCCAACTCCTCACCTCTCAACATCTTCCCCTTTTTCTTCTGGCTTGAGATAATTTGAACGTCCTCACTGTCTATCTCCATGTCATCTTCACTCTCCTCTTCTTCCTCGTACCATCTGTCTTTGTCCTCCCCCTTCTTTTTTCGACTAATTGAAGCTTTACCATGTTCTTCCTAGTTGGTTTTCCTTTTACGCTTGCTCGACCCGTTGGTATGGGGGTCCTCCTCGACATCTGCCTCTATCTCGTACCCTTCATAAACTTCATCATTCGAATCACCCAAACCATCGTCTGACTTAGATACCTCAGATATAGCCTGTTGAACAATGGTGTTCTTGATATGGTTGTATAGGAGCACCATAAGACCCTCGTGTAATGAAGGGTTAGTCTTGGTATTAGATATAACATCCATAATCCTAGCATTTAGGGCACATAATAGGTAGTAGTGGAGGGAAATTTTCTCCTTGTGCCGGAAATGATTAAGAAGGACAAAATGATAATTATAAATTCTAATATATCTACCATCTAAAGTTATGAATTCCATGACAACAAACAAAATCCATCGCCAGAGCATCTTGATTACCTTAGGGGAGTAGTATGTGTGGCTACCCTTGACCAGTTCCGATTTCTCCACCTCGTCCTTGGGGAATTTCTTCACAGCTGCTATCGACAACTTTCGGTCCTTGTAGAATTTGATTCCATTCATCGATAGACTAGTCGCCTCTGTGATCTTGGTCTCATTAACCTTAACCTTCCTGCTGCCAATGGTCAGGGTGCCCTTTTTCCACCCCTTTTTGAAAATCCTAGTGATTTCAGGTCTTCTTTCTTGCATTCTTTCCATGTAATCCGACATTTTTGCTACTTGCAGCATAGCCCAAACTTGGGGACGGTCTCGCCATTTATCTATTTTTGTAGCCTTCATGCACTTACGATTTCCCCCCATCTTCTTATCATTTTTAACATAATATAAATTATAGCAAATACTGCTTTTCTCTGCAAACTTTATTTTTTTAAGAAACAAAGATGAAGCCTCTAGAAGCAAATAAAGATTCCTCAAGCTTCCGCTCCAAATGGAAAGAAGAACCCACAACGTGTCCGAGATGTTATGGTAATTAATGATGTACCTGCTTCTCGGTTGATTACGAAATCATTTCATGATGCCACGACCACCCCTACCATATCAGGAAATGATATCAAATCCTACCTTGTTTTCCATGATATCTCTCTTAATTTAAAATGTCACATGCCACTTGAGGGAGCTGCCCCTCTCCATACCAAATCATTATTTGCCCACTCCGCATTGCCTTGTTGGTCACCCAATCAATGCTCTTGTTGGACTCTCTATAATCATGAGAAATGTAATTTTGGTCGAATCCCTCAAGTAACTCCTTAGACGCGTCGATAATATTTTTAATCGACCACGATGGATGCTGCTTACCAAGGAGGCAATTGATTATATTATTAGAGTCTCCCTCCAACCATATTTTTTTGGCTCCCAGTTGATGCACTAATTTTATGGCTTGGAGGGTGCCAATGGCTTCATCCAAGTGATTAGTTTGATTCCCCAAGGGGAAGGCAACGCCACCATGCAAATGCCTGCACTATTCCTGATAACTCCACGACAACCAGCTGGCCCTGAGTTCCCTTTAGCAGCCCCATTGAAGTTAGCCTTAATCTAGTCATTAGGAGAAGACCAACAACACATCCTTGTGTTGAATTGGTTACTATTGTTATCCATAGAGGGTGGGATATTCCATCTCCTTAAAAAATCATACTCTTCCTTACTGTTGCAAGAATGAGATCCAATAGCCATCACATTCTCAACAAGATTGGGTTTTATCTTAGCCCACACCACTTTAGGGGAGTTAATGGTGTTCCTGATAATTCTTTTATTGCTTTCTTTCTAGATACCCTAGAGGATATATGGAAAAGAAAAATCCCACAGTTTCCTTATAGTCATATTTTTTGATCTACAAGACTAGCTTCTGAAATAGTCTTGAATCAACTCAGGAAACACCCAATTTAAACCCCATAACTCAAAAAGCATCAACCAGATAGGTTGGACAAAAGGACAGTAAACAAAAATATGGTTCATGGATTTTTCATCATTAAGGCATAAGTAGCATCCGTTGGGGATGCAAAATTCCCTCTTTCTCAGGTAATCTGTGGTTAGGATTTTATTTTGCAGAAGAATCCATAAAAAAATATTTATTTTATGAGTCAAACTTGTACACCAAGCTTTGGCCTAGCAGAGGATAGAGTATTGAGACTGAGCCATCATAAGGAAAACATAAGCCATAGAATAAATCCCTGAAGGGGTTCCTCCCCACACCAGGTGGTCCTCCCTTCTTGGATCAATGGCAACCTTGTTGAGTTTCATATTAACATGCTTTAGGTTGGGTTAAAAAGTGCTTAGGTCCACCCACTTCGGATCTCTCCAGTAGTCAACAACTTTGACACCTAACTTGTTCTTGCAGGCTTGGATGATCACCTGAGGAACACAATGATCATTGAGAGGAGCACCTCCAATCCAGGCATCATCCCAAAAATTGACCCTTCTACCATTACCGATGGCCCACACTTTGCCCAAGCTCACAATTCCTTTTGCATGAGTAACACTACTCCATATGGTAGAGCCAATCGAGATCTGATCTGAGGCAAGAAAATCTTCCATGGTAGGATTCAGATGTAAATATTTAGCCTTCCAAATTTCATTCCATTCACCCGTTCCCTGATAGATTCTCCATATTTGTTTGGCCAATAGGGCTTTATTCAAGGTTTTAATGTTTCTTAGGCCAAGCGCCGCCCCCCCCCCCCCTGCCAACTTCTTCTATTTGCAAACTTTATCCTAGATAATGAGGGCAACTCTCTTCTTCTCCTCAACCTCAGACCACAAGAAAGCTTTCTGAATTTTCTCAATTGTATCTACAAATTTTCCAAGTATTTTGAAGAGACTTAAGGCATAAACTGAAACTTTGGAGAGAAGATTTCAAGAGCTAGATTTTACCTGCTTGGCTAAGAAGGGTTCCTTTCCATCTAGCCAACTTCCTGCTAAATCTATCAACAAGACTATTCTAGAAAAGATCCGTAGGTTTTGTACCCAAGGGGAGACCCAAGTAAATAGGAGGTTGGCCAATTTGGCACCCCAGGATACAGGCCATCTTGGTCTGTTTGTCCTCCGGAGTGTTGAAGAAGAATAAAGAGTTTTCTCCCAGTTAATCAATTTACCCGAAGCAACACTATAAGTATTGAGAAGGTTCTTCATGTTAGTTGCTTCTCTGATCGATGACGTACCCATTAAAATGGTATCATCAATAAATTGTTGGTGAGAGAAGGCCTTAAATCCAGAAGAGGGAGAAACTCCCAACAAAAGACCCTGAGATACAAGTTTTCTTATATTTCCGCCCAGACATTCAACCAGGATGATAAAGAGAATAGGGGAGATGGGGTCCCCCTGCCTAATGCCCCTAGAAGATTTAAAGAAAGGAAAGGGCACTCCATTCATGATGATAGAGAATGAAGGGGTCAAAATGAGTTGGCCAACTAGCTAAATAAAATTTTCACAAAAACCAAAAGCTCTAAGCACCTTATCCAAAAACCCCCAGTCCACCCAATCATAGGCCTTACACAAATCCAATTTCATCAAGAATCCATGTTTCTTCGAGTCCACCAGCGAGTGAATATTTTCATGAATAGTGATGATAGAGTCTAGGATTTGTCTTCTAGGCACAAAGCTACTCTCTTGGGGCGAGATAATGGAAGGACGAATTGTGAGCAATCTGCTAGTAACCACCTTTGAGATAATCTTATAAAAGGAATTACATAGATTGATCGGTCTAAATTGATCCATCGAGTCAACCCCTGGACATTTGGGAATCAAAACCAGAAAAGTGGCATTGAGTTTCTTTAAGATAAACCTAGCCCCAAAAAATTCTTGCACTCCCTTAACAAGATCCTTTTTGATAATACTCAAAAAGGTTTGAAAGAAGAACAACAGGAACCCATCAAGTCTTGGGGCTTTATTCCCATCAAAGGAGAATACCACTTTCTTAACTTCCCCTTTAGAAGGAATGACAACCTGGACATTGTTCTAATCTTTATTAATTAGGGAAGGAATGGTCTCCAAGAGGGTCCTGTGGGAATGATCATCCATTTTGCTATCCGCAGAGAGAAGAGAATTGAAAAAGTTCCTAGCTTCATTCCTAATCTCATCATCCTTGCTTGTTTCAAATCCACCAATCCTCAATTTAGAGATCTTGTTAGCAACCTTGTGTTTCAGAGTAGTCATATGGAAGAATCTGGCATTTCTGTTCCCAACTTTAAGCCAAAGAGACCGGGAACGTTGTTTCCAAAATCCTTCTTCCCTTCTGATGATCTCATGATACTTTACAAGCACTTTATTTTCCTCTCTAATAGAAACCTCAGTATATCCGCTGGCTTGGATTTTTCCTGGATTTCCTTTAGCTCAAGCTAGGTTTTTGACTTAGCAGTGAATAAATCTCCAAAACTTCGTTGTTCCATTTCTTAATATTATCTTTCACATGCCTTAATTTTTTCACCATTCTATACATAGCGGTTCCTTTGACATCTATCAACGACCAATCCTCAATGGCCATCTCAAGGTTAGGATGACCCAGCCACATCCTTTCAAATCTAAAAGGGAAATTTCTTTTTCCGCTTATATTATCTACCACAAAAACCACAGGAAAGTGGTCTGAACCAATCAGTGAGATAGCTGAAAGGGAGCTCTGATAATGGCTAAACCAGTTATTTGAGATAAGGGCCCTGTCTAATTTGACTTGAATAAGATCCCCCTCGCCCTTTGGTTAGTCCAGGTAAAGTTGGCCCCTTGAAGATCAATATCATGCAGACCCTGGTTATTAATAAAGTTCAATAGGTCTAATCTATTGTCTAATTGAGACGGGACGCCCCCAAAGTTCTCATTGTCATAGAGAGGGGTATTGAAGTCCCCCATCACTAGCTACCATTCATCCTTAAGAGGAGATCTGATATCCTCTAGCTTCTTCCAAAATTTGCATCTACCTAGTCTATTATTAGGAGCATAAATATTAGTGAGGAGCCATGAGGTACCATCCCCTAAATGATGAAACCTTATAAAAGCCACGTTATTATCCTGCTTAACAGGCACCCCTGTGACTCGCCTAAGAGTCTATAAAATGACAATACCCCTAGAAGCACCATCATAGCTACCTCCTAATACCCCACCATCCTTAAAAAACTTAGTCTTCTAAACTTTCTCTTTTGTCATTTTGGTTTCTTGGATAAGAACAATATTCGTTTTATGTTCTCTAACGAAATTTCTTAGAACATCTTGTTTATGTGGACTATTCAATCCACGAATATTCTATGAAATAATTTTCATTTTATTTTTAGGGAACATACCTCAAGGATGGTCATCTGAGTTCCATCTGCTATATCCTTGTTGATCTCTTGACCTTTGAGCTGGCTTGCTGATCTTCTTCTAGGAGGTGAGGGTATAAATCCCATATCAGCCTTAGTCCTATTTCTGGTCTTGATAGGGGTAGCCTGGGGGGTTGACTTTGGCCCCTTGTTTCCACCTTTCTTTAATTCCATGACTTCATTATTCTGGATATCATCCTCTTGGTTGTTTTGAGTGGATACCTTATGCTTGAAAGCTTCTTCCTCAACCCGCTTTGAACTTATATTAAGCAATGAAGTCATGGGGGACGACTAGAGAGTAGATTTCACCATCTTAACCGATTGTTGTGATTCTGATGACAAAATCCCTCCAAGAATCAAACACCTTTGGGCGTCCTCATAGTCAGATCTAGGGCAGTCCTTGTTAGTGTTTTCCATGGTGCAGTTCGAAGCTGCCTCCTCCTTGGTCTACAAAACCACCTGTATTTCTCCTTCTTCCAGGTTATCAATTCAATGTTCCTCCTGATTGAGGTTTTGCCATTCTCTCTCATCTTTGCCTATTTAATCCCCTTTTCCATCTTCATACACATGGTTTTCTAGGTTTTCCATATTGATGTTCCCCTGTTGCTCAAAAGTGTTAGGGACTATGACACTCTGGGCTTCTTCT
The DNA here is from genome assembly GCF_030272615.1 of Cryptomeria japonica. Classification (NCBI taxonomy): domain Eukaryota; kingdom Viridiplantae; phylum Streptophyta; class Pinopsida; order Cupressales; family Cupressaceae; genus Cryptomeria; species Cryptomeria japonica. Next base: position 505,131,440 of record NC_081414.1, read on the forward strand.
ACCATTTTCTTTTCTTCTACAACAACCAGTTGCTTAATAGGATTTTTGGCTCTCCATTGCATTGTCTTGTCTTTCTCCGCTTTCTCTTTGACAACCTGTAGGGGATATTTTTTAGTAGTATACCTTGATTTTTTGTAGTGAAAACATGCAAAAGGGACGCTTTCATATTTCAACAGTTGGACCCACTTCCCTAGTCTGGAGTTAATATCAATAGATAAAAGGTATATCCATTCCTTGCATGACTCTTGTTGGGTCTCAAATCAACAGATTGGATAGGTTCTAAGGAAATGCCAACTCCTATGATCAAACCCTCCAATTGACTTGGCCAACTTATAGAGTGAACTTGTTTGGTTACTAACTCTCTCACTTTAGGCTCTGCAGGACCTAGGCGGGTATACCTATTCACTAGATGTTTTCAAAGACTAGTGCCTTTTATAGTAGATTAAGTATCTTGATCTGGCTTCCTCCTATCACAGAATGGCATAAATTCCTAGAATGGAGATATAGCAGATGAGGTCAAGATTGTTGTTGTGGAAGCTATTTGATCTTTGTGCTTAGAATTTTATATGTATACACTATTGCCAACTTACTCTATGCTTCCTACTCAATTACTCCTATTGTAAAATAAAATATGATGAATATGGTGATAAGTTGTAATTTATAAATGGCCAGTGCCTTCTTTGCTGTCTGGGCTACAGAGTCTTTATATTACCTTAGGACTTATTGTGTGAACTTGTGAGACAGTTTTTAAACCCACCCCTTTTATGGATCTGTCAGTTACTATCTCTTATGAGATCAATTGAATGCCTATATCATAAGTTGCTTGAATGAATTTAACCCTACCTTTAAGGGACCATCCAAGTAAGCACTGCAAAGAACAATTATAATTCACAAGCAGAACTTTTATTTCAACCTTATAACATACAACATAAATTTCACTCAAAGAATATGAATAACCTTATCTCCTTTAGATAATATCACAAGCAATTGCCAACAACAAATGAAATAATCCACAACACATATGCAAAGAAAAGACAACTGATTATATTATGTATCCGTCAAAATTTGTGTAACAGGAAACTTACAAGCTATCATATATCACTGTATTCTTGCTATCATGCTATATTAATTCAATTACAAGAAACCTTTCTCATATATATATGAGAGCAAATGCTATTTATGAAAAGACATGTCTTTTCAAAATACTAACTGTCAATTTGAACATTCCTAACAAACTTAAGTAAAAAGAGATTAAGCATCCCTAAATGATGAATGTAATCATCTTCTTTAAAAGTCTTGATCTTGATGCTCTGTTTCTTTAATTCTTCTCCCTGTGAAAGGTATTTGAATATCATCTGGTTGATGGTAGGGGCCATGTCTTTACTTTGATCCAATCTTGACAGAGCCCGATCCTTGACGCTTAGAAGTTCATTCCGCCATTCATCCATAGATATTAATTCTCCCTCTTTATAAATCGAGGGCATTCCAATAGGGTTCCCATAATCTAATTCTTTAAGATATCCTTTTAGCACATCTTCGAATTTGACATGATTTTCCATATACGAAGTCCCTTCTGTTTTCTCCTCTAGCGTCATCACATCAACACTATTTATCACTTCATGCAATCGTGCTTTTAACCTTTCATGCTCTCTTAATGCCTTTATGGTTCCAGTGTACACACTCCAATAATGTTCAACATGGATGAGCATGGTGTTGAACCTGTGTTCAATGATATCATTAACCATTTTATCCATCTTCTGTTGAATATTACTCACCTGTTTGGTAGCCTTTTCTGCTTGATATTTCCAATACAGAACATCAGAGACATCATCCAAGCTTCGTCCTGTGGGATATGCAACATATTCATTTAAAGGAGTTCCTATCTCAAATTGCAATATCCTTGCTTGTAGCCTCTGATTCTCCTCTTTAGTTCTTTCATATAAACCCTTATAGGTAATGTTTTCCCTGACCAAAAACTCTGTCTGATCCAAATTTAATTTGGCTACATCCAAGTTTAATTTTGCAGTGACCCTAGGGTCAGTCTTTCCTACCTAATGGACCATAAGGTGTCCAAAGGTTTCTTCAACATCCACAATAATTGGTCTTTTTCCTCTCGGATATAGTGCCCATTGTAGGAGAGCTTTTTGATCAGGATCATACCCCGAGCCCATGAACAATTTATCTATCTCTTGAGGCAATACCTGTTGATTTGTGTCTTGCTTCTTCAAGAATCCATCAAACAGAAGTGCTGAATTTATATCCCAACCTGAAAATATGATAACTCCAGCCTCCTTTAATATTTTCCTCCCCTTCTCAGGGGTCATATCTTTCATGAGAGCATCTATCTCATCTTGCAGCCGGGTGAATTCACAAAGCTGGTTCCCACTTTTTCCAATGAAGGAATTTGGTGAAAGTGGGAATTTCGGATTTGCCAGTGTTCGAGCGAACTATAAATGTTCGCTCGGACTACCCCTGGGAGTCCGAGCGAACCAAACTGTTCAGTTGGGTTCGCTCGAACATTGAGTGGGTTCGCTCGAACATCAAACGTGCCAAAATGAGCTCACTTGTTCGAGCGAATGGGGGTTCGCTCGAACCCCTTTTGGTTCGAGCGAACCCAATCCGATCGAACATGTGTTCGATCGAAACCCCAAAATTGGAAGTTTCTCCCAAAAAATTCCAGAGTTCTGAAGAATTAATGACTTCGGAGCTCTGGTTCAGTATACGAATGAAATAATCTTCATAACCCAAAAATATTAGATGGTAGTACTCGAAACAAGCTTTCCAACGGATATAATTTTGTTATATTTTGAATTTATTATGTTCTTGATTTTTTAATTTTATTAAAAGTTGGTTTTTAACCGAACATGAACTTCTTTGTTCAACGCATTGGGAAAAATAAGAAACTAATTCAAAATTTTTTTGAAAAATATCTATGCCCTTGGTATTGATGTCTTCTTTCTAACAAAAAAAAAAAAATTGAATTTTGATTTATATAGAACAAATTATGTGTTCAAACGTAAACCTATGTTTGAATTATGACTAGTTGGACTTCAAAACTTTATAAAATGAAAAATATTGAACATATCACTATAAAACCAAATGCATGCCCTGGATATTGATGTTACAAACCAAAATTAGAAAGAATTGAGTTTTTATCATTTATAGAAAAAAAGTTATGCGTTACGGAAGGCACATCACTCTTAAAAAATGTAGTTTGTTGTAAAAAACTACTTTTCGAGGGAGATGAAATTTTTTTTAAAAAATCTTTCAAAAAAATTTGAAAAAAATGTATATAGAATCTACAAACAAAATGCTAGAAATCACTAATTTACATCATCTTCAAATTTTTAATAGTTTAAAAGTTATAGTTCTCGAAAGTTGAAGATTATTTTAAAAATGTACATCTCAGTGTCAAAAGTGGCAAAAAAGTGGGAACCATTATTGTGAGTTCACCCAGCCTTCTCATCTACTCTTCTTCTGGTCTCCCAGCCATACTTCATCTCACATGAGCCCCCTTGTACTGGTATAAGAATGAAAGGAATTCTCCTGAGGAAGCAAATCCATCATCTGCAACAAAGTCTTCATGCTCTGTCATCCTTATATCAACTATATCCCTAATATTAAAATCACCAGTTTCCACATCTACCTCTGCTTCAAAACCAGGTGGATAATCTTCTCTAGGGGAGTCAGCAGGGATGCTACTAGCAGTTGATTTTGGTGACATGTGAGCCAATGGCTTACTATCTCTTCCAGTGTTGACAAAATGGAGGAACTGTGGGGGTACTCTATGCATAATCTCTTCCTCATGCTGAAGTAGTTTTTTGGCTATCTCCAAAGGATCTTGGAGGTTTCCAAGTAGGTCTCCATCCACCATCCCCCTTGCTCTTTTCCACTTGAAAGCTTCCCAAGTCATCTCACTTCTTTCTCTCAAAACCTTAGCCTCTTCCCTTTCAAGGTTCCTTATTAAATCGTCTGGCATTTGAGCCACATGTATTCCAGCCTTTAGCTTCTGTGATGCCCTTGCAGCTTTTATATATCCCTCAGGATCAAAGTTCTCTCTAGGATCACCCAGAGTCATGCCATAATAATCTAACTTATTTTGAAGTAAATGATAACTTTTAGAACTTTTAACAATGAAATCAGAAAACACCAGTAACCTTGGCACAATAGATTGTTTACCAAAATCTGTGAGATGTTTGGCACTGACAGCAGACAGTTGTCTTATAATCTCTAGACTAGCCACCCTATTTGGCACTGTAATTGGAAGCATGTATGGCTTTCCTTCATACCTGAAAACCCTGATTTCTATATGATTAGGGTGGCAATACCAATCACCCCAGTTGTGATCAATCTGAGACTTTGGAGAGAAGTCTTTTGGCCTGAGGAATCTTTTGATTTTAGGAGACAAAGCATAATTTCTATGTTGTCTGAAGGCTGCACTGAGTGGTTTTACAAAATATTCCTGAAAGTGCCAATACTGGTTGTTTATAAATCTTTGATCCCATGCAGACACCCACAACTGGACTGGCTTCTTCAAACCATTTTTATCATAAGCTCTAATGCTAAAATCGTCTGACCAGAAATTGAATTCTTGTCCACAATAAAGAATAATGTGCATTAATAAGGAATACAATGAGAAATGAACGTTTACAAGGTCTCCTTTTAATTTTTCCAACCCATGATTTAGGGCTTCTGCAACATAAGTGGTGTAGTCAAACGGCCTAGGGTCTTTTGACTGTAGATCAACACATAGAACCATAACCCCAATATCCATGAGAGGATGAGCCTCTAACCCTAATACTTGGGCTGCAGCATAGTATGTATACTTGAAATATGGATGGAATTGGTTGACATCAAAAGGCACCTTGTCATCTTTACTGAGAGGAACTAAGGACTTTCCCACTTTTGGCCGGTGAATGGGTAGTCTCCATGTCCTATAGATGTCCTCTAAATTGAAGAACTCTTGCAACAATTTCTGTATGTCAATTTTCTCTTCTACATCCCAGTCTAGATCAAACACCATATCAATGGTCTGTTTGTTAATAACCACCATAGGATTCCCTCGGTAGTCATATATGGTTTTGGTTTTTGGATCATAACAATCTACTAGGGCTTTCATTAATTCGACATCCACAAATACATTCGGAACTGCCAATTTCCCCAAATTTTTCTTCCACAGGTTACTCACGGGCTCAAGAGCATCCCTTCTCTGGTAACCAAATAAGAACAACTCATGTCCTCTGATTTCAGTCCATATGTCTCCTAAATGTTCAAATCTATCTTCCAACCCTTCCTCTTCACTTTTGATTTTTTTGGACTTCACACTGGATGCTGGGCACTGGTCTAACAGATCCTGAGTTAAAGCTCTACCCGCCTTTTTCTGTCGTTTGGGTTTCTCTTCAGGGTTCAATTCCTTTCCTTTCCTACTCTTTTTAGAAGAAGAAGATGGTTCCATAATTTCAATCAATGTGAGATATCACACTTACTTGGAGAATTGTCGAGCTCTTCTGACTGTTGTTTACGAACTTCAGCTAACTCCTTGTAACTTTCCGTCTTTTGGCCACAATCTGGTTCTTATGAAAATTCGATCAACTCAGCTATAACTGTGTGGGCAACTTGTGTAGTAGTTAATGTCTTTGTGTTTATAACGGCTACTCAAATGTTTAAACTTAATTGCAGATGTGACATCCTCAACTTGAGCTTTTAATTCCTTCCCGAGAAGTACTGTTCAACTGAAAAGATTGTGAATCGAGATTTCGATGAAACCCCTGTCTTCGGTTGAATGCTTTAATCTTTCATCGAAAGTTCATTCTCCTCGATATCCACTCATCGGTGAATGGCCTTTGTCGAAAAACCATCTTCTAGTCTCCCCGAAATCATCCTCTCCTCGATGAAATCCTTTTCGATGAGTTATTCGTGAATCTCATCGAAATCATATTTCGATGAGTTTTATATTTCGGTGAAAGTTCACGCGAGCCCTCCGAAATCCTTCTTTCTTCGATGTCCTTCTTTTATCGATGAAATCCCTTTATTTTTATCGACATATTGTTATCGATAAGATTTGCTTGTCGATGAATGCTTTTTGAATTCCCTCGGTAATTTTATTTCCTCGACTTCACTCTTTATTGACCTTTAACTTTTCGATGAAACTGGAATATCGATGAGCGGCATCTTTCATTTACCGAAAGAGATATTCTGCCGAAGACATCTTAACTTGGTGATTTACACTTTATGTTTTATTTCGATGAAAGTAATCTTTTGGTGAAACTCATTTTGAGATGCTTGACATGATATTTTTTGCCGATGATCTTTTAGCTTTCACGCCTTTGGGAAGATTTTTAAGCTCAAATATATTGTTCAACAACTCCCACACAGATCCTTGTAAAGGTGAGTCTTCTTTGAGCTGTTGTGATAGGATCCATAGATAAGAGCTCGCTAAAGGAACTAGCGATTCCTTTGAAAACATCTTCAACCTAGACCTCCAGTGGGAGACTTGGGAGTCTGACCCAGACTGGAGCTTAGAAAAAAAAAATTCATTTAGGCCCATCAAAGATGGCCATTTTTGCAGAGCCATCATAGAGCACCCTCAACATGTCTTCTTCACACGAAAAAGACTGAGACAAAGCACCTTTGGACATGGCTATGATCTCCACTTGACCTTTGAGTTCCCATTTACATTTAGCAAATGCCCTGACAACATCAATATCCGATCTAGGGCCCAAAAATGTGCCTACCAGTGTCAAAGACATAAGGTTGATGTTGTGCTCTATCACTAGATTTGGAACTTCAATAGCAAATATGCCCTTTTCTGGTTCTGAAATATTACACATTGTAGGGAGCAAGGACTTTCCACTCGGTTTGACACCGAACAAAGAAGTCCACGGACGACTGAGTCCCTATGACCGGGTCCCTGCATTGGGCTGCCTCCAGCACGTGATCCTCCCCCCCATCAGGATCGAGAGGCTTGTCGCCACCTTGTTGGTCCCCAATGACCGGATCTTTTCCATTCGGCTCAGAAGAATCAGGGTAGTCCCGAGATCCATCCTTTTCGCCTGCTCCCTGGTTCGCCTGTCCATTATATGGTTTTCCGCCCTGTCCTGAGTTCAAATTCAAAGTCGCTCCCTTCTCCCGCTTCTCCTTGCCCATCGCTCTATCTCACACCTTATTTGTGCCTAAAACACCATCCACTCTTAATCTTCTCTCACTCAGTGATTGAATCTTATTATGACAATTATCATGCAGGTGATTTTAATCTTTCCTTGAAAGAAGCTAACATAATAATCAATCCAATAAAAAAATAACCACTGTATACAGAGAAGCACTTTTAGCAGCCTTTGATTTCCCATAATCAAAATAACATGCTCAAATTAAAAAGCACTTGCAACAATCTTTTACACCAAATAGGAATGAAAAGCAGGCTGATATGTATTGTTTCTTATATTATTATGTCTTAATTAATATATTACAAAAATAAAACCGATTATATCCCTTCTATCCTTCATTATCTTGGCCTTGATTTATGTTTTATGAATATAAGGGACCGCTTCAGACCATCACAACTTTTGTTTGTAAAAGTATTCTTTCCACCCAAAACCCTAGGTTATTAATTATTAAATTAATAATCCTTTAGTCTTCAACCTTTTGTTTTCCTCTCTCATATAAGTTTATTTGATACATAATGGAAACATATTTAATTTTACCACATATACCCATGAAAATAATTTCATCTCTTTTGCATACCTTGGCCTTCTGGATTTTTATGAAGGCATTTTCCACTTTATTAAATAATTCCGCAATTTCATATTTTCCTCGTGATGGAGAAACAAAATTTTATACTATGCCCATTTACCATAACTTCATATTTATCTTTTCACACTTAGGTAAAAGTGTTTAAGCATATTAATGTTATTCCCCTTTCATTTCACATCTGCACAATATATTATTTCATTTAGGCTTCATGATCTCATTCCTTACGGTGATGGCTTCATAAAAGTTTTCAATTCACCCACTTATTATTCTAGGTAGTGACAAATAAATAGCTTCTATTGAAAAGATAATGTTTCCACTATCATATTTCCACTTCCTTTCCACAAATTCACGTTGTCCATATTCATTTCATTTTATGTGTACCTTTTTGCACATGGAGTTACAACATCTTCTATATGTTTCGATGTATGCCTATATTCATTTAAGAGCTCTAATTTTGGAATACAGAGGGAATATTGGTGAATAATAGTGGTATTTTGTTTTATCATTTCCCAATTGCATTCGATTTTAAGATTTCATATGTATTTTGCCTATCTTTTAGCTTTGTGAGATAATATTTCTTATACTGACCTGTGCATTATTTGTGATTTTGTATGTTTGTTGAATCATTCAATTTAATTCCTTCATTTTTACAACTTTGATGGATGTTCAAAACGGTCCCAAAGTTCTCATTTTGGTGCAATCTGCAAGGGTGCAGACAAGGGTATGAAGCTTCTGAACTGGTATTTAAGTGAGCTTCATCTTTTGCCCGCCCTTTCCGCATTGTAAGGCTTATAGGAAATAATAAGCTCATTGATTTTCTAGAAATTCGAAGCTTCTCCACATGGCCATATTTTCGAAGAGATATGATATACTCACTGTAGACATATAAAAATGACCATATTCCTAAATGAATATTTAATGTTCATTTTATTCTCATTCCTCTATTTAGTTAAATCTAATTTAATTAAATCACCCACATTCTTCTATTTAATTAAATAAATTATTTAATTTATTTATTTAAATTCACTTAAGCTCTTTTTATCATTTAATTGAATAAATCATTTTATTTAATTAAATCCCTTCTCTCTACTTTTTAATTAAATTTGCATTTAATTAAATAGTTTACCCCAATTAAATAAATCTAATTTATTTAAATTCCCAATTTATAACCAAATTGAAATAAAGCAATTTATTTTAATTAAATCCTATTATTCCTCACCCACTTGCATTTTCCTACATCTCCCACTTGCATCCTAACCCTCTTCCTAAATTCTTCTAGAACCCATCTAATCCTAATTAATTAACCTAAACCCATCAATTATCCCTGTTAAATTCTGTGAGAAGCAAGAATTGAGCCAGGATCTGATGTCGGTCATAGATCACATGCAACTCCAAGCAACAGATGATCGAAGATCAAAATAGCCGAATGAAGATAAATCTGATATAAGAGAAAAATAGAGATAAAGAAGAGAATTTAGAGAAGACTCTCACCGAGCTATCACTTAACTTGTGAAGGTGAGAGTATATTGCTTATTATATAGAAAAATAATAGCATATACAACCAAGAGGTGCATTAACTCCCACCTCCATAAAAAGTGGGAGGTTTTACCTACTACCCCATAAAAGGTGGGAGGTTTTTACCTACTTGGTAAATGCCAAAACATGTGGCATAACCTCCTTACATGAAAACAAAAAAGGAGTTATAAGAGGTGGCACATAAGGCCAAAAGAGGGTGAGAAACCCAACTACCCCATAACCCACTTAGGAAATGACAAAATAGTGGTTATGAGAGGTGGCACAACAAGCCAAAAGAGGGTGTGTAACTCAACTACCCATGTGAGGTGGAGAGTTACACATGTAGTTAATGTATTCCGCCACGTGTCCTCATATTAACCACACCTAATAACCTAAGCAAGCTTAATAATATATGTGTAGGAAAAATAAATACCCCCTAACATAAGGAAAATAAAAAAACCTACACTAACAATCCCCTTTCCCTAAATTTGAGGAGGTCACTTCTCAAATTTGGAGTAAAGTCTTCAAAAGGCATTAAAGCCTTTATGCCTTCAACAAGCTAACTTGTTGAATACCCCCAAATTTGGAAGGACCCTTACAAATTTGTCCCCAAAGTCTTCAAACCATTAATGGTTAACTAACCCTTAGTGGCATGGTTAGAGACTTTTTGCCTAACTCAACCCTCTTCTAACCCAGGGGTCTCATCAAGCATTCATTGCTTTGACCATGGTTATCCCTTTAACCTTTGCATAGGAGTTTGCCGCTTGGGTAAAAGCTTTATCCATTGGATAACCCTAACCTAACCTTAACCCTTACCTTTTAAGGTAACCATGAGGTCTTCTCAAGCATTTAATGCTTCTTACCTCTCCTCTCAAGCAGTCTTATGTTGACAATTGTCACCATTTTATTGGTGGAAATTGTAAACATGGATTGATAACTTTCAATCTTGACCCTTGATTAGATCCTTCAATCCTGACCATCCATTGCCCTATTTTCCCTATAAATAGAGCCCTCATTCCTCCATTTCTAAGATCCAAGTTTTTAGCATCACACTTATACTCAATTTTAGCATGCATCTAGCCTCTCTTTGTAATAGGAATTAATCTAATAAATATTCTAGAGCATTTCTATTATCATTAGCTTAAATCATATAACTAGTATATCATGTTAATATAGTATTGTTACTAATCTTGTCATCTTATAATCCAGTTTAACTCTTTTGTAGAATCATGCATAAATAGGATGCATTCATGTTAAAATTAATCTAAAGCATCCCTCGTTCTTGCATTCGTCATCCCTAAGTCACTTTGCTCAGTGATCTGAGAGCAAAGGCATTGGCTTGAGGGACCTTGTGAGATAGAGAACCATGGAACCCACCTTGGGAAGTTGAGTCATTTCTCATGACTCCATAACTTGCATCAAGAGTCCCATGGGTGTGTGGACAATTCCTTTGAAATATTACTGGCACACATTCAAGTGGTCCTACTCTTGCTAAAAAACTTCTACGAATGGGATATTACTGGCCAACAATGGAAAAGGACTCTTATCATTTTACAAATAAATGTCCTAAATGCCAAATCCATGGCAATTTTATATATGCACCAGCGCAGGAACTGCAACCATTCACAACATCATGGCCCTTTTGCCAATGGGGACTGGACTTAGTTGACAAAATACATCCTTCATCTTCAAATGGACACAAGTTCATTACCACTGCAACAAAATATTTTACCAAATGGATTGAAGCAGTTCCCATGACCACAGTGATTGGGAAACAAATTGCCTCTTTTATTCTTAATTATCTAATCTGCAGATATGGCATTCCTAATTCAATCATCACAGATGATGGATGACCTTTCAAGAACCAAGATGTGCGAGAACTATGTGACAGATTCAAGATCCAACATCGTTTCTCTACACCTTACTACCCACAGGGGAATGGCCAGGCTGAAGCATCCAACAAAACAATATTGAAAATCCTAAAGAAAATAGTAAATGATACAGGAAAAGATTGGCACATGCAACTCAATCCAGCACTTTGGGCATATAGAACTAGCATCCGCACACCTACGGGAGCTACGCCATATTCATTGGTGTATGGATCAAAAACAATTTTACCCCTGGAGGTAGAGATTCCATCTCTCAGAGTATATTTGAAAGGCCTCATTCCAGATGAAGAGTATCGAGTAAACCGACTGCAAGAGCTAGAACTGCTAGATGAAAGTTCCAACATGCCTATACTCACCTCAAAGCATATCAACAAAGCATGTGCAGAAGCTACAATCACAAAGTCATCCCTAGGATTTTTAAAATTGGTGACCTAGTCCTCAAAGAAAATCCCAGAAATCAACAAGATCGGGAAAAGAAAGGGAAATTTGAACCTAACTGGTTAGGTCCCTATGTTATCATATTAGCCTATGGATCAGGTGCTTATCAGCTAACAACTTTAGAAGGAAATGTGATCGACGAACCAACTAACAACATCCATTTGAAGAAATACCACACTTGAGCAGTCTAATGCACAGAAAAGTCAAAAAAATCAAAAGTATAAAAAATATCAAAAATCAAGAAAAAGCAAATAAAAAGGTACAATAAAATCAACTGGTGAAAACCTGGCAACAGGTGCTATTGTAAGAGGACAACTCCTCTATCTATCTTTACTCATGAGCTTTTTATATACACAAGCACTATCGGCCATCACCCAACATTTTATCAAAATACCATTATTCAGGACATACTTAGCGTAGTCACTGTCCTTGTTAATCCAAAAACCATTTCATCATCTACCATGGCTTGGTAATCATTGTACATATCCACATTAAGAGGAAAACTCAGCTAGGGGCAACATTGATCAAACATTCCGTCCTAAATCAAAACTTGCAGCAAACTCAGAGCATCCTGTCCAACAAATCAACAATCATGAGAATAAAAATTGATCACTTAAAACGTTTCACAACACATGATGGATGATTTTCTGAAGTATCAAATGTTGGCATCTTGCATGAAGTTTTGACTATTTTTGCACTTAAACTTTTTTTTTGAACTATTGGATCCTCTACATTTTCTCAACGATGCATCAAGCTAGAGATAGTCATGGGGACTCCAATATTTTTTTTTTAGTTTTATGTCTATGAGGCAATCACTTGTACTATGCAAATACTTGTCCTGAGACTTGATTCAAAGCATATCACTGAAGACATGATTCCACTTTGCGCATACAAATGGTTTAATCTTGCCTGTTTATACGCAAGATGCACTCAGGTCATCCTGGTTCAATTATACCTTGACACTTGTGCTATTTTGCAAAATAAAATAAAAAATCATGTAAATTTTCCTCAGGTCATTATGGTTCAATTATACCATTATGCTTGTATAAATTTTCAACATATCCCAACAAATCAATACATGATAAACATGTGACTATACAGGAATGACAAATGGAAGAATGAGGATGCTCAATTAGTTGCATATCATTTTTTACAATTAGTTGCTTATCATTTTACAATTAGTTACATATCATTTTTACAATTAGTTGCATATCATTTTTACAATTAGTTGCATATCATTTTACAATTAGTTGCATATCATTTTTACAATTAGTTGAGTATCATTTCATAATTAATTGCATATCATTTTATAATTAGTTGCATATCATTTTCCAATTAGTTGCATATCATTTTCCAATTAGTATCATATCATATCATACATCTCATTTTCAAGATACATCTCACATCATATCATATCATATCATACATCTCATTTTCAAGATACATCTCACAACATATCATATCATACATCTCATTTTCAAAATACATCTCACAACATATCATATCATACATCTCATTTTTCAAGATACATCTCATAGCATATCATATCATACATCTCATTTTAAAGATACATCTCATAGCATATCATATCATACATCTCATTTTCAAGATACATCTCACAGTATATCATATCATACATCTCATTTTCAAGATACATCTCACAACATCATGCAATAACACATTATATTCATCACATATCAAATCACATACATCTAAGCATTGCATCATCGTCATAGAAACATCAAAATCATATAGAAAGCATCATCTATAACACATCACATGAGGATCAAGGAAAATGGTGTCATATATATATATATATATATATCTCAAAAATGATCAAATGTACAAAATATGTCATGTCTATCCCATAATACAACAAAATGATCAAAATACAAAGAAGACAACGTCTCTCAGGTATGACTATCCCCTGAGGGTGACGGTCTTGCAGCAGATGTCCCAGCACCTGGATCTCCAAGTGGATCCTATCCAGGTGGCCCTGTCACGCCTCTGCTCTCTATCCTCGACCCAGTCTGCCTGGATCGACTGGATCTCAAAGTTGTGAAACTCAGAACTCGGCGCTCCCTGGTCACCACATCCTCATAATGCCTCCGGTAGTACTTCGCCTCCTTGGCTCTCAAAGCCACCTCTCTTAGGGTGTCTCTCATCGATCCACCCACCGCCGCTCTCTCTAAAGTCTCTGCTCGAGCCTCGGCTCGACCCAACCGCTCCAAAACTATATCTCGCTCACTGGTTAGCTGTGTAAACTGCTACTGATGCACCAATAACTGTGTCTGCAGGTGCTGCACTGATAACTTTAGGGACCTAATCTGAGCGTCCTCCCGGTGAGTCAGAATCTGCATCTAGATGGGTACCTGTGAAGTGGTACCCCCTATCCCTCCCCCTGTCCTCGGTGTTGGTGGGGGTAACACATCTGACCTCCTCCTCTGGGCCAACCGTCTAAACTCATCTATCCCTCCCACTGCTGCTATCACCTCTCCTACCCGCTCCTCACCCCCAACTCCAATAACCAAGCCTCCTCTCCCTCTATCCTCCATAGCCCACTGCACAACTCTCTCCACCTGTATCCCTCTATCACCACCAACTCCACCTTTGTCTCCTCTCCTCCCCCGATCTCCTCTCCCTCTATCCCCTCACCGACCTCAGCCACCTCCTCCACTATCTCCACCATCATCACCTCCACCATCCCCACCTCCCTCATCTAGCTCCTCTCCCTCCTCTCCCCATCTCCCTAGCCTCTCAGGCTGCTCATCCTCATCCTCATCAAAAATGAGAATCATCTCTGCTAGATCTGATATCCTAGCCACAACATGCGCCACAAATAGTGTTGCAAACTCCTCTGTCATCCTTTCATCTACTATCCCATAGGCATAGTCCCATATCTAGCTGGCTAGGTGAAATAGCTCCTTGACTGCTATCGTGCTATCAATAGTAGGTCCCCACTCTAGTACATCCTGCATCCGACGAGCATATAAGCATGCTCCCTGTGGAATCCCCTACTGTCATCCATACTACCGCAACACTCGGCTATGCAGGAACCTCTCAATAACAAAGGGCATCTGCCCTATCAGAAACTGGGACATGTAGACATAGGGCATCTCCATCCCATCCTCTGCCCATACCTTGCAATCCGTATACGGTCTCTTGATGACCATATCAATATCATCTAGCACTCACCTCCAATACTCTAGTTTTCCTAGCTTACGTTGGACAACTATCCCTCGGTATCCATAGGCATAAGCACACCCAGCAGGCCTATCTCTATCCGCAAGTGGCCTGGCTGCAGGAATATGCTCCCACACTGATACTTGTAACAAGGTAACCCCAGCTAATAGACTGATGTATCCCAAGTAAACCACCTAATGCAGATCCCTGTATAAGTGGACCAACATAGCAGACCCTCATGTGAATCGGCGACCCTGTGTCACCATGTCCTCCAAGACCATTCCCCATCCTACTACCAGTCCCTTCGACCTACGGTCAGGACATAAAAACCCACCTATGAATCCTGCTAGCACTGATGGTAGAGGAGCATAATCCAAATCAATAAACTCCTGTCATGGGATCTCATACTTGCAAATATGCTCATCATGCAAAATCCGGTGAAGTGCCTTTGTCCCACCCTCCTCCGTCTGCTCATAAGGTAAAAGTGCACCTACCATGGGAATCCCCAGAATCTGGTAGCAATCCTCAGGTGTCACTGTGATCTCACTTGTCGCCAAATGGAAGGTGTTGGTGTCACTATGCCACCTCTCGACCAAAGTTGTCAACAAACCCCGGTTAATGATATACCAAGGCATCTCTAACAAAGAGGATAAGCCACACCTCTCAATGATATCCCTGTTTGCCTGTGTCAATCGCGGTATCAACGAACACGGTCTCAGTAATCGCTCTCACGACTGAACCACCCCAAGTCACTCCTATCATAAACAAAACATGTCCAATATCAGTTTCCTCATCATATCAATTCATATCAAAATCAAATTCATATCAACTTGAAACATTGAAAATCTAATCAAGTTCCACATCATATCAAATCCATATCCATATCAGATCATATCAACTTGTAACACAACTCAAGTTTCACATTCATATCAGCTTGTAACATAACTCAAGTTTCACAAACATATCAACTTATAACACAACTCAAGTTTCACATTCATATCATCTTGTAACACAACTCAAGTTTCACATTCATATCAGCTTGTAAAACAACTCAAGTTCCATAAACATATCAACTTGTAACACAACTAAAGTTCCACAATCATATCAGCTTGTAAAACAACTCAAGTTCCACATATATATCAACTTGAAACATTGCATATCAAATCAAGTTCATATCAAACATCCATATCAAAATCCACATCATATCAAATCAACATCAGATCAACATCAACTTGAAACATTGCAAATCAAATCAAGTTATCTTAAAAATCCATATCAACCAAACCATATCGGAACTCATATTGGACAAATTATCAAAACAAATGACAACAGACACGTAGACTAACTATCACACCCATCCTGACAAAACTGGCAAACACCTACATATCTTTCTTCATCTCATAATCCTCACCAAAATCCTACTTTCCTCAATTTTTTTGGCCCACACACTAAATAGTTTTATCTACATGCTAAGCTGCTAGCTATGCACTATCCAACCTTCTGCATGCGCTACACCATTAACCTTAAGCGCTAAAATGAACCTACGCGCTACCTTGTTCTATTATTGCGCCACCTAAACTACCCTCTGTCCTAAAACCCCCTATGCGCTATCCTAATCTGGCCATGCGTTGCAAACCTAACCCTATGTGCTAGGTCACACCTACGCACTACCCTAACCTACCCATGCGACCCCCGACTAACCCTAAGTGCTAGGTCTAAGCGATGCGCTACCCGCTTCCCCTTATGCGCTACCCTACGCACTCGAGGTGCTAAACTACATGTCAATGCACTACCCTAGTTCATAAAACCCCACACGCTATGCTACTTATCGTATGTGCTATGGTTTTTACCCGACGCACTAAACCGTTAAATCCGTGTGCAAAAAATGAAAACCTAACTAAAAACGACAAAACAAAAATTAAAAAGGGGTCGAAAATGATGACTTACCAGTGGTCCATACGTGGTGGGCCTTCGATACCTCCGAACGCGCTTGAATCGATGAGAAGCAAAGGGAATCGACATTTTGTCTTTTCTCCATGTGTCACTTTCTCCAAAGTCAACAAGCACAAATGAGATAAAATAAATCACTTTTTACCTTTTTATAGGGTAAATGAACATTAGGGTTGCATGGAGAAGCACGTAAATTGCTCGTGATCTCTATTCTAACCCCAACAAACATCATTATCGGGAGATGAATCAATTTATCGTATTCAACATAAACAAAATTTTAAAATGCAATCAAATTTATCAATTCAAATCAAATCTTTTCAAATTCTTGATTCATCTCCTGAGGGGGCATTATCAACATCATTTATCAAATCTGGGGCATCATTTACCAAATCTGGGGCATGACATGAACATCTCGACATGACATCACATTGATCATAATCAAATTTGGACGATGCATCATTTTTCTTTGAATCGACATGTGCACACACGTCACTTCAAAGAGGGGCAAAATGTAGACATATAAAAATGACTATAGTCCTAAATGAATATTTAATGTTTATTTTATTCTCATTCATCTATTTAGTTAAATCTAATTTAATTAAATCACCCACATTCTTCTATTTAATTAAATAAATTATTTAATTTATTTATTTAAATTCACTTAAGCCCTTTTTATCATTTAATTGAATAAATCATTTTATTTAATTAAATCCCTTCTCTCTACTTTTTAATTAAATAGTTTACCCCAATTAAATAAATCTAATTTATTTAAATTCCCAATTTTCAACCAAATTGAAATAAAGCAATTTATTTTAATTAAATCCTATTATTCCTCACCCACTTGCATTTTCCTACTTCTCCCACTTGCATCCTAACCCTCTTCCTAAATTCTTCTAGAACCCATCTAATCCTATTCAATTAACCTAAACCCATCAATTATCCCCTTTCTCTAAATTTGAGGAGGTCACTTCTCAAATTTGGAGTAAAGTCTTCAAAAGGCATTAAAGCCTTTATGCCTTCAACAAGCTAACTTGTTGAATACCCCCAAATTTGGAAGGACTCTTGCAAATTTGTCCCCAAAGTCTTCAAACCATTAATGGTTAACTAACCCTTAGTGGCATGGTTAGAGACTTTTTGCCTAACTCAACCCTCTTCTAACCCAGGGGTCTCATCAAGCATTCATTGCTTTGACCATGGTTATCCCTTTAACCTTTGCACAAGAGTTTACCCCTTGGGTAAAAGCTTTATCCATTGGATAACCCTAACCTAACCTTAACCCTTACCTTCTAAGGTAACCATGAGGTCTTCTCAAGCATTCAATGCTTCTTACCTCTCCTCTCAAGCAGTCTTATGTTGATAATTGTCACCATTTCATTGGTGGAAATTGTAAACATGGATTGATAACTTTCAATCTTGACCCTTGATTAGATCCTTCAATCCTGACCATCCATTGCCCTATTTTCCCTATAAATAGAGCCCTCATTCCTCCATTTCTAAGATCCAATTTTTTAGCATCACACTTATACTCAATTTTAGCATGCATCTAGCCTCTCTTTGTAATAGGAATTAATCTAATAAGCATTTTAGAGGATTTCTATTATCATTAGCTTAAATCATATAACTAGTATATCATGTTAAGATAATATTGTTACTAATCTTGTCATCTTATAATCTAGTTTAACTCTTTTGTAGAATCATGCATAAATAGGATGCATTCATGTTAAAATTAATCTAAAGCATCCCTCGTTCTTGCATTCGTCATCCCTAAGTCACTTTGCTCAGTGATCTGAGAGCAAAGGCATTGGCTTGAGGGACCTTGTGAGATAGAGAACCATGGAACCCACCTTGGGAAGTTGAGTCATTCCTCAGGACTCCATAACTTGCATCAAGAGTCCCATGGGTTTGTGGACAAGTCCTTTGAAATATTTTCACATATTGAGTTTCATTGAACCACTTTTCCCGAATACACTCACAAATCATTATTTTCTTTGAAGTATTCTGTCAAAAGTTCACATGCCATGCCTACGCCTTTGCATTTTATATCTGTTTGAAACTTCCTAACCAAACTTGTATTGCACTATGTTTATTTCAGGCATTCTGTCAAGCAACCCTTGTACCACTTCTAAAATCCATTTTATGTAGCTCAATGTTAGTCTTGTTCCAGAGTTGTTCATGAATTCAAAAAAATTCTCGAATTATATATAACTTCGCAGTTATTTGATAAAAATCCCCTATCCTTTATGCATTGGTGGATGTCCATACGTTGTCTCAAAGCTCTCATTTTGTGACGTGCTAGAAGATACTAGAAATGGTTGCAAAATTTAACTTCATGCTTGTCACAATATGGGGAATTTGGCTCTACACCTGCTAATTGCCACTCATGCTAAGGTTTACTAAGCCTTTTCAACAAATTCATTTCCTACTCATCGAGCTTTATGTCTGCGAGGACAGTCACAACTTCATATTTGACACAATTCTCGTATTCTTAATACTTTGAAAATCTTTCCAATGTATTTGTGCAGATCCATAAGCGTGTGAAGCATTTTTAGTATATCTATCTTCCTGTTTATTTTGCGACTGTCATAGCAAATCTATGAGATCACATTTCATTGAAACACCTCTATCAATCAATTCCCATGTTGTGTTTATGCTTCCACATTTTGCACACACTTATTTTGTTGTTGGTGGTTGACAAAATGATTCTCGTAAATTCATTTTTGTGTATAACCATTCAACCATGCAATCCGCAAGGTGACATATCGAGCAATTCACATTCTTGTTTTTGTCTCCTTATTGCGCTTGCATATACCAAAGCATTTTTAATGCCAAAACATCTGGCAAAATAATTTTCCTCTGCACAATTCAAGCGCACTTGCCTAAAAGTCCATATTGCTCCTTTGATTTTGTGCATATCTTTCATCCTCGACACCTATGTGATCACTGTGTGTGTGAAAAAGTGAACCTGTAGCTGCAAGCACAACACTTCAATTAAGTCATTATATGCATGGTTAGTAATCAGTAATCAATAAATAATAAACCATAGCAAAGCGACCAATTGCCTTCTAAAAGATGCGAGTATAATATTGCTCTTAGAATTTTATAAGTAATACCAGTGACTAGACTACACCAAGACGAAGGATTTAATCTATATGATATTAGGCTATATGGATGCAAGATGGATGGATAATTCAAGCAAATAATCAATTTCAAGCAACAATGGAAGCAATAATGGATGTAACATGGATGCAAATAATTTAAAAAGCACAATAATCTTCAATGACTCTAGAGCGAAATTAGCGTGATAATTATCTCTAAGCGTGTTCTCAAAAATCTCTGGGGTGAATTGGAATGAGAGCCGAAGACTGAATTTTTAGAGAATCACAAGAGAAATGATGAAAAAGCTCAATTTAGGATTAACTGAAAATAATTGAGAAATCATGTTCAGTTAACCTTGAGATAGATTCCAATTATAGTTTAATTGAAATGCATTCAAATTAGAAGTCCAAGTTGCATTGGAAAATAATAATAAATTAATTCCATGCATATATGATGAAAATAGAGAATTCTTTAATTTATTCAAGAAAAGGTATTTTCAATGCAACTGAACTTCTTTTTCTGAAAAGCTTTGAGTTCTAATTTTAGAGAATAATTCAATAATTCAATTAAATTGCTTTTCTGATTTCAAGTTCTAAATTTAGAAAAAGAAATAATATCTCAAGTTTGATTTCTCTCAATTCAAATCTTTTTGTTTTATTTTCAATTTTAACTCTTTCTAATAAATTAATCCTTTTTGCATGATTGAATGGCAAATTTATTAATTAATTAAATATGCAAGGATATTTAATAAATTAAAATGGGATAATTGATCAAAATGATATTATTGGAAATGATTTGATTAATTAAATAAATATTTAATTAATATTGAGTAGTTGATTTGCCATGTGATATTTGATGATTAAATAATTAATAATGTGCTCAAGATTGATTTAATTGCCTTTGGTTAGGACCTTGGTGATGTTGTCGAGATTAGGGGCCCATGGTTTAGATGACCAATTTTAGGGTATTACATTTGCCCCTCTTTGACTTAATGTGCGAGCAGCGCGTTGGTTCAAAGAATGTGTGATGTCTAGGAGATGCCAGTTCTGAACTTGATTGACCATGAACTAGATGAAAAGCAAGGTGTTTAGCTTGATTCAAAGAGATAAAGCTGAATGAAGTCTAATTAAATTGATACCGATCCTGAACTTGATTGAACTGAGGAACGATAGAAAACAAAGTTATCGAACTTGAACTTGATTGATCAAGAAGCGGATCTTATCGATCTAGAACTTGATTGATCTTAAATACAATGAGTGATGATAAAAATCGATCTTGAACTTGATTGATCAAGACACGATGAGTGAAGAATAAACCGTTCAGCTTGATCAAGAAACGAATACTGAACACCTGCTTAGATTTAGTGTGATCAAAGATACTCTTGAAACTTTTGATTGAGTTTAAACGAATAATCAGCTTGATTTGGAGCGATGAAACTGATTAACGTTAAGAGATTAATTCAGATGAAAGACAAATATCAGCTTGATTTGAAGTGATGAAACTGATATGCCCCTAGTGATTGATTCGATTCAGATGATCGAGAGATCTCAACTTGATGTGAAGCGATGAAGCTGAGATGCCCCTTAGTAATAAGGATTGATTTTCTTTAGTTGAAAAGATTTTGCTCGACTTTTGATGAAGATTTGAAAAATTTTCTCAACTTGTGACATGTGAAGTCATAAGGTCATGAGTATGCCCCCTCGGGAGCGAAATCGAAAGATAGCGAGGGATTGATTATAGGCAATTGTTTGGCGAAAATAAGTAATTTGAGCACAAATTGATTCTGAGGATTTTTTTGAAAATTTCGGCTTGATTGATGAGAAATTGAGCATAGAGTTGATCGAAATGTTGATGTGTAGAATGAAATTGAAGTAAGATTCAACGTTGAAATTTGAGCGCAATTTGAAGAAAGAATGAGCATTTGATGAAAAAAGAACTAAGTGGTCAAAATTGTGAAATTGGCTAGCAAAATGATCTCAAATTTCGATTTCGATCCCGAAAATGGAATCAGAGTAGGCAAATTAGCTAAGGGTACAATTTTCATAACCATCAGAGCAAGTTGAAAAATTTGGTTTTAGGCTATATATGGGATGAAAGTGTCATTTTCAAATCATTTTAACCCTCCAAGTTTGAAAATTCAAAAAGCCTTTTGCGAAGAAAAATGGTGGTCCCTACTCGTCAGCATTGATTTGAGCGCCAGAGACATCACAATCGACCCCGAAGCTACGAGCCAACAGTAAGTGATTGATCTTAAGCCTCTTTATGTTTCCAATTTTGAAATTTTTAATGCTTTTTTGAAGTTTTTCACGGGTTTTGGGTCGGGTGTCTCGGTTTATTGTGCGAGACAGGATCCTATCTCGTACGAGAAACTAGTAAAAAATCTTTGTTCATTTGATCCTACTAGTTTTATCGTACGGAGTCCACCCTTGTGTTGTACGACAGGTCTGTTAAAAGACCATTTTGTCATGCTAAGTCGGTTAAATTGTCATTTGAGGCTATTTTCTCATACGAGAGCCATTCCTGACTCGTACGAGATGCTGCTTGACTGTGTTTTGTCATTTGAAAGACAATGATCATTTTTGAAAGTGTAAACACAAAATTTTGGTTTTGGATTTGACTTATTTGGATTTGCGTGATGTTTAACTTCTCTTGTAGGCTCATTTGGAATGTTTTCTGATGATCGTTGTTGGGTTTTTGTAGGTTCGATTACCTCATGTGCTCTTCAGATGTGTATATCCACCTACGATGGCATTAGTTCATCATCTATCTAAGGTTGAGCAGGCTCATGTTGATTTATGCGGCTTGACTCATCTATTGCGATTACTTGATATCCGTGTGAACCATAGAATGCTCACTGCATTGGTTGAGCATTTTCATTCGGAGTAGAATACATTTCATTTGCTAGTTGGGGAGTTGACTATCACTCTCGAGGATGTGTACAGGATCCTTTGTATCCCTTTTGCTGGGGATAAGGTGGATTATGATACTGCGTTGTTACCTGGACTACAGGCTCTTAGGAATGTATTCAGGGACCCCGACATTTTGACTCGTTCCATGAGTTGGGACATTCTTATGAGCAGGTATAGTGAGGAGTATCCCCTGGCATGTGTTCTAGCAGGGTTCATTGGTTGCTTCTTGATGCCGAACAGAGGGCAGCAAGGTTTCCAGAGCGGATGGGGCCGGATACTGGAGAGGTTGATAGAGACCCCTCAGAGACTTGGTTGGGGCTCTTGTTTATTGGCCCACATGTATTGAGAGATGCATGAGATTGTTTATAGAGATGGGCGGAGCATGGCTACGGGTGTATACATTTTACAGGTGTGGCCTTGGGAGCACCTTCCCGTTTGTCGGTAGATTGTTGATGATAGCAGAGAGCCAGGGTAGCCGATTATTTACAGGTATGCCAGTTATATTATGCAGCCCCATCTGGGCAAGACAGATTTTTGGCGACGAT
This sequence comes from Cryptomeria japonica, assembly GCF_030272615.1. Classification (NCBI taxonomy): domain Eukaryota; kingdom Viridiplantae; phylum Streptophyta; class Pinopsida; order Cupressales; family Cupressaceae; genus Cryptomeria; species Cryptomeria japonica. The sequence continues at coordinate 505,154,714 of NC_081414.1, forward strand.
AGCTCAACGACCTTATAGCAGTTGTTTGGAGACCATATAGAGGATTGCAGCTGTGGGATGATTGGCAGAGGGTTCGTAGGGACCTTTTTGTGACACGCCCACTGAATGGGAGATCACAGACTGTTGTGGAGTGATTTGTCATTTCACGAGTGATGAGGCAGTACGACCGGCCTCAGGAGATCTCGTAGGAGCATACATCGTATGATCGCTATGTTGATGAGGAGAGGCAGGGATGGTCTCCACGGTTGTCGTATCCTTTAGCTATGCAGGAGCTGACAGGTTTACATCGCTTGAGATGGGATTACCTGGAGGATGTAGTGGATGCGAGGGTATTGCCCCAGTATAGGGATTACTTTCAGCAGCATCCATTACCTCGATTTACAGATCGGGGAGAGCAGGCTCCTCATATTGAGGATGTGGAGGATGATGCCCCTGCACCAGCACAGGGACAGGGCCAGAGGCAGGGCCATAGGCAGGGACAGGCGTAGAGATCAGAGGCTCCACGACGGACTGGTGGTGATCCTGGTGCTAGCAGTAGCAGGGTGCCAGCTAATGTTGGACAACAGAGGGGTGAGGGTGGATCCCTTGGGAGAGTAGGCATGAGGTTGGGTGGTGGAGAGGAGGAGCGAGCAGCTCCGAGGTAGGTCTGGTAGCAGTGGGATGAGCAGGGTGGAGCCACAGGTGGAGATGGTGGTGGAGAGCCTGCGAGAGAGCAGGGGGTTGACACGGGACGGTCGATGAGAGCACATCTTGCAGAGCTACAGTCACAGTTGACAGTGGCTTAGACTTAGCTGGCGGAGCGAGACCGACAGCTGGTCGAGGTTAGGGCCGAGCGTGATTGCTAGATCATAGTATTGAGAGAAGAGTCGAGAGCAGAGATAGAGTCTCTACAACAGGAGGTGCTTCTCCAGAGCAGTAGGGCAACTTATTATGTGGCGGCATATAGTGTCGCAGTTCCTGTTGCACAATAGGTGCACCCCTATTCACAATATATGGCTAGATCAGAGGGAGCACAAGCACCTCGACAGGATCCCGGGCATCAGGCTCTTGCTCCTCCACTAGGTGATGAGGGAGAGGGTGCCAGCGAGATGATTCATTTTTTTGTATCTTGGATATATATATTTTTGTAGACAGACCCATTTTTTGTAGCCTATACGATTCTTGCTCCGAAGGGAGTTTGTATATGTCATTGGATATCATTTTGTACTCTTATACTTGACATTATATATATACGAGATCTGATTTGACTTCATCATACTTGTGTTAATTCGCTTATGAGATGTCTCTTATATGCTTTATTCTATATGTATGCATTTCTTTTCCATATAAATGTATGTAATGCAAATGATTATGAATGTATATTTTTGTTTCTTTGATATGCAAATAAATGATAATGCAAATAAGTAATAATGAAATGTATGAAGCTATATGAAATGTTATGTATGCAGCTAAACATCTCAAAACACAAGTACTCAATCGAAGAAATGATGATAAAAAGACCACTTAGCGTAAGAAATGATGATGCTTTCAGCTCTCCTTCAGAAGATAAAGAGACTATGACCATACCGAAATCACTCTAGATTCACAAAAATGCAAAATGATATGCAAAATGATGTGCAAAATGCAACCTAAACCTAGTCACTGGATTTAAAATACTTATGATTCATCACTGAGCATAACAAACACAACAGGCAGGTTAGAGTTCTTTTCTTTTTCAATGTGCAATATTAATTATCTTGTCCACAATGGCCCCTTTTTCATTCATATCCTTGGACAGATTCCGCAGGGACCCGAATTGCATCATAAAGAAATTCCCTCAAAACAAACAAAGAAATGATATGGACCTCCCTATAGCATACAAATAAGCGAAGTCGAGGTATGTGAGGTGATTTCACCTTGATGTGAAGGCTCTTATCACAAACACCTAGCTAATTTATATGTTTCCAGATCATCGGGATCATTCCTACAAACAAAAAACAAAGAAAATATTATGCCCCCAATCCTTGCTCCTCTTAGTCACAATAGACTTCCTCGAGTTACTCAGAGGGACAATAATTGAAAATCAATATAAAAGACATCATACAAAGAAAAATTTCTTTCATAGCTCAAACTGTTTAGTGAATGTTTTCCGTTATGTTGTTTTGCTTGTGAACTCAGTGATAAAAATCGTTGGTAGTTAGGAGATAGGTGACTGACTCGGAGTGGACGACCAGGTTTCACTGACGGAAAAATGACTTGGTTGACACTGCTTAGGATATGTAATGTGCTCTGTCGAGTAACCTAAGACTAGGACGTTGATCAGTTTCAAGTCATGTGGGTTCCAACGAACCAGGATGTCACAAAAGTGACTGAAAATACGTACAAGCGAAAGCAAAAGATGCATGAAAGCGGGAAATGCCAACATTGCGTTGATAGATGAAGTGCTTGAGTACAAGAGGCACCTGTTTGCCAGGTTTTCACCTGCTTGATAGAGATTCATTTTTTTTTACCAAGGTACCTATTTACCAGGTTTTCATCAGGGCAATTATTTTTCTTTTATATATTTTTTTTCTTTTTTCTATTTTTTTTTTGGATTTCTTCAGGACTTTTTCTGATTTTCAGGATTTTTTTAAAGACTTTTTTTAGCTGTACATGTTTGCTTTAGCAAAGAATGCTAAGCGAAGAATTTCTTCAAGTGGATGGTGTTAATTGGTTCATGGAGCTGTTCTCCTTTCGAGTTTGAGAGTTGATAGGCACCAGAGCTGTATGCTATAGTAACAATGTAGGGACCCAACTAGTTGGGTTCAAACTTCCCTTTATTGTCGCGAAACTATTGATTTTTTGGGTTTTCTCTCAGAACTAGGTCACCAACTTGAAATTCTCTTTGTCGAACCTTCTTGTTATATCCTCTGGACATTCTCTTCTGATACACTCCGAGATGATCAAACGCCACTTACCGACGCTCATCCAGCAATTTGAGTTCTTGCAATCTAGATATTCTATGATCTTCATCAGTAACAAGACCTTGCAACGAAACTCTTAGAGATGGTATTTCTACTTCAATAGGTAATACTGCTTTAGACCCATACACCAAAGAGAAAGGTGTAGCCCTAGTAGGTGTTCTGATACTTGTTCTGTAAGCCCATAGTGCAGGATTGAGCTGCAGATGCCAATCCTTCCCAGACTTGTTCATTGTTCTGTGCAAGATAGTCAGTAGGTTTTTGTTAGACGCCTCGGCTTGTCCATTACCTTGAGGGTAATATACTAATGACCACTGTTGCTTTATTTTGAATTTCTCACAAAGCTCGTCCAGATATTTATTCTTGAATTGTCCTCCATTATCAATCACGATGGACGAAGGTATCCCATACCTGCAAATGATATAGTTCAGGATGAACAAGGCGACTTGTTTACCAGTTGCTTTGATGAGCAGAACTGCCTCTACCCACTTGGTGAAATACTCAATGGCATTTATGATGAATTTATGTCCGCTGGATGAAGCCGAATATATTTGACCAATGAGATCAAAGGCCCATTACTGAAAAGGCTAGTGTGTTATAAATGGTATGAGGTCCCTTGTCGGGGCATGTATGAGATTTCCATGAAGCTGACATTTCTCACAAGTCTTAGCAAATTTTATGGCGTCTTTTTCCATATCTGGCCAGTAGCAGCCAGCCTGTAATAGTTTCTGAGCTAAAGTAAAACCATTCGAATGAGATCCACAAATACCTTCATGGACTTCCGATAATGCAAATTTAGATTCTTCAGTTTTTAGACATCTAAGCAATGTACCATCCAAACCTCGTCTAAATAAATCGTTAGCTATGATAACATACCGCAAAGCGTTTCAAGTTAGGTTTCTTTTCTCATTATGAGTAAGGTTTTCAGGGATAATTTGATCGCATAGATAGGAATAGATGTGGCTGTATCGGGATGAGTCATGTCCAATAATAGAACAAACTATTTGGGTCTCAGGAGAATCATAAGCAGGGTAATATAACTCTTCCACCAGGAAATCAAAGTGAAAATTGGACTCCTGACACTCAGGTATAGATGCCAAGGTGGCCATAGCATTTGCTGCTCTATTCGCTGATCTAGGAATCTGTTGGAATGATACAAAAGCAAAGTACTTCTTGAGATCGTCCACCATCCTCTTGTAAGGCATCAATTTCTCATCTCGAGTCTGATATGTATCATTGATCTGATTGATGACCAGCTGAGAATCTCCATAGATATGTAATTCAACAACCTTCCATTCAATAGCTAGTTTTATCCCATTCACCAAAGTTTCATATTCTGCAATGTTGTTTGTGTAAGGGAATATAATCTTATAAGACTTTGGGATTGAATACTTCTGAGGAGTAATAAATAATATGCCAGCACCTGAACCATTTTGAGTAAAGGAACCATTGAAGAACATCTTCCAGGGTTGTTGAGTAAGATGCATTAATGATTCATCTGGGAACTCGATGTGTAGTGGTTGAGTATCCTCAAGTGGAGCTTCAGCAAGTTGATCAGCAATTACCTATCCTTTTATGGCTTTGCGTTCCACATATTCAATGTCAAACTCTGTAAGGATCATTACCCATTTCACCAATCTTCCGGTGAGTGTTGCTTTATTAAGAAGATACTTGACTGGATCGATTTTGGCCAACAACTTGACTGAATGTGCTAGCATATAGTGCCTCAGTTTCTGTGATGCAAAGACTAATGCCAAGCATGCTTTTTCTATTATACTGTATCTCATTTCATAAGACACCAATGTCCTGCTGATGTAATAAATAGCTCATTCTTTTTTGTTGTCATCCTGTTGCGCCAGAAGTGCCCCCAGTGATGAATTAGTTGCTGATATATATAAGATTAGTGGCTTACCCTGAATAGGTGGCATCAATATCGGTGGATTAGACAGGTACTCTTTTATCTGCTGAAGATGTTGTTCACACTGCTGATCCTAGTTGTATATTATTCCTTTTCTCAATACTTTTGTAAAAGGTTGAACCTTGTCTGCTAGCTGAGAGATGAATCTTCTAATGGATTGGAGACATCCCTGTAGACTTCTCATTTGACTGATGTTCTTTGGAGGCAACATTTCCATTATAGCTTGGACCTTCTCAGGATCAACCTCGATTCCCTTCTTTGAAATGATGTAGCCAAGTAGTTTACCAGATGTCACTCCGAATGCACACTTCTTTGGATTTAATCAGAGCTTGAATTTTTCCATTCTGTCAAGTATAGGACCTAACTCTTGAATATGCGTTGATCTTTTCATAGTCTTCACTAAGGTGTCATCAACATAATCTTCGATTTTCTTATGCATCATGTCATGAAAGATAGTTGTAATTGCTCTTTGATAGGTTGCCATTGCGTTCTTTAACCCAAATGGCATAACGTTCCAGCAAAAGGTTCCCCACGCACAGGTGAAAGATATCTTTTCTTGATTTCTAGGAGCGATTTTAATCTGATTGTAGCCGGAAAATTCATCCATTAGTGAGTACATCTCATACCCAACTGTCATGTCGACTATCATATCAATATTTGGCAATGGAAAGTCATCTTTTGGACATGCTTTGTTGAGATCTCTAAAATCTGTACAAACTCTGATAGATTTATTTGCTTTCGACACAGGCACTATGTTGGAAATCCATTCAACATAATCTATTGCTCTGATAAATCCAGCTTTGAGCAGTTTCTCTAGTTTAGCTTTGACCAATAACGCTACATGCGGGTGCATCTTACGGAGTTTTTGTTTAACTGGTTTTACTCCTGGTGTGATTGAGAGATGGTGCATAATGAGATCAGGATCCAAGCCTGGCATATTAGAGTACGTCCATGCAAAGTTTATTTTCTTTTCTGAGAATAACTAAGTGAACTCCTTCAATTCTTCTGCTGATAGTGATTGAGCTACATGAATGATTTGTGGTGTCTCTTGATTCCCGATATTCACTGGCTGAGTTGGCTCAATCAATATGGAAGACCGCTCCTGGAAATGACTGGGCAGTATACCAAGTATCTCACCTTCAGGCGCCTCAAAGAGGTTTTCACCTTTAGGTACGTCCTTTATTTTCTCTTTTTTAGATTCTGACACCGCCACAATATGGTTTTCGCCATCAGATCTTTTATTTTTATTTTTCTTGTTTTTGCGACTAAGATACTTGATATCCACTTCAGTCATATTTTCACTCTGTTCATTGGTGGAAGAGTTTATAGGTTCGACTGCATTGAGATAATAGGATAATGTATAGTCATGGTAAAAGTAGGTATAGCCATGGGTTGATTCTCTAAAGTACAGTCAATCAATTCGGGATGTACTAAGGACAAATTTTGGATAGGTTCAAGAGCATTCATGGTATTGTTATCACAACTGTGGATCGAAAAGTTGAGTTCCAGAATGATACCTTGCGTAAGTGTCTCAAGACCAGGAAGAGTCAGATCATGATTATTAAAGTTCACGTTAATATTTAATTGATCTAATCCAATAGACATACTTGTAACATCGTTTACTACGACAGACTGGATGTCATATCGTGGTTTAACATCAATAAGACTAGTAGGCAACTTTTCATTGTTTGTATCAGATGATTCAAAATTTGAGGCCGAGTGGATATCATCATGAACAAGACTATCATCAGAGTCATCGGATGAAGTTTCTAAGCCTCTTTCAGGTGATTTAGTAAGCATATGTATGGTATCAATACCAACATCTTTAATGCTACAAGTTCCTTCATGTTGTGGTTCATTTGTCATTTGTATCTGACACACCTGTTGACATGATCTCATTGGTTCTTGTTCTATAGCTTCCAACTCTTCCTGTGTAGTGCTATAACTGATTTGTTCTATTTTAGGATAAGGGTACATAGATGAGAAGCTTTCTGGTATTCTTCCTTCTTTCAATCCTTGTTCATAATTTGCTTGCCTCTTTTGTCTAATTTCTTATATTTCCTTCTCTAGTTTTATGCGCATCAACTCTTGAGTATCATCTATGACACCACTAGATTCTTCTGGAGTTTCTGTAGTGGATGTGTCTGAAAGATAGTTAGGACCCCATTCATACTCGTTTGAATTAGTCTCTGAATCATCTACTTGTTGCCTGCCAGTATATGTAACTGGAACTTTTAATGGTGCAAACAATTTTCGGATTCTTACCACTTCATCTCTTATATCCTCAGGAACCTCAACTTCTTGTATTATCATAGCTGATACCATCGAAGCCTGGGCACTGACTATTTCTTCTTTCTTGACTGTTGATTCCTCTTTCTCTTTTCTACACTCTACTTTTGTTTGTTTAGTGTCTGCTTCATGTAATGTTAAAGGCAATATCTTTTTTGAGCACTTAGACTTAGAAACATGTTTTTGTTCTGATGTCTTTTTCGGATTGTATCCCAGTCCAGCCTTATCATGTGTGGATTTGGTTTGTAGCTGAATTGGTTCAGTAATACCTTCTTTCTGTTTTCCCAGAGGACCAATGCTTGAGTACCCCATGCACTGAATCATTTTGTAACCACGACCATATTGGTTTGAGGAAATCTCACAATGTCGTACCTCCTCATTTGGACTATCTTCCTTAAAGAGCCAGTTAAGCACAACATCCTCTTCTATTTCATCTGCCAAGGAGGTAGAAGACTGTATAAAGAGACCATCATATATAGTATTCGGAGCCGAAGTTTGTGTTCTCATAGCCTCTGATGGTTTGTCCAACTGTTTTGGTGATGGAGGAAGAGAAACTAATGATAGTACCAGTTCTATCTTGTAGCCATCCATGCCGGTATCTGTAATCTTCAATCTCTTTTCTAAGTCTTTCATCAATGTTTCTGGATCTTTATTTGGAGAGGCTGCCCTATTATGTGGCACAAAAGTATCTGCACCTTTTGTCAATGCATTATAAATGACATTTATATCAGTAGGAATACTGACTTCAGCTCCGTTATAAGGAAACTTCAAGCATTGGTGATATGTTGACGGTATTGCCTTCATTTCATGAATCCATGGCCTGCCCAGTAATATATTGTATGACAATGGAATATCGAGAAACTGGAAAAGGACATCTCTCTCTACTAGTCTCACTTTGATTGGTAATGATACCAGACCTTTGGAGGTCCTCTCTTCCTCATCATAGGCCTTAATTGTTATTTTCTTGCCTGGATCAATGACATTTTCAGAGAACCCTAGTTGTGTAAGCAGATGATAAGTACAGATATTCAACCCCGTGCCTCCATCTATCAAAACATGTTTGAATCTGTGTTTGTGGATCATGGCTTCAATATGCAATGGCTGGTTATGTGGATGATTTAACGAATTGTCATCTTCTTCAGAGAAGGTCAAATAGTGAGGTGAAGTAAGATGACCCACCATAGACTGAAACCGATCAATGTCTAAATCTTTTGGAACGTTGGTAGTGAGCAATGCTTTGTCTAGGATTTCCTTGTGAGTAGATGAGAGTTGTAGCAATTCAAAAATTGAAATTTGAGCATTTGTCCTTTTTAACTGTTCAACCATGCTATATCCAGAGGATGATGATGAGGTTAACCTTTTAAATTTGTCCAAGGTTGATTCCTTTTGTTTGTTTGGCAAGGCTGTTGGATTTGATGTTTCTTTAGCGAGGTTGGAAGAACTAGCTCCTTGGAGGGTAACTTTCTTTTGAGATTGGGTCAGAGCTCTTGCATATCGTGATTCATTTGGTTTATCTTGAGCTATAATCACATTGCAATATTCCAAGTGTGAAGGCTCAATCATGTTGATAACGTTGTCTTGGCTGACATAAGTATAATTTACCTTGGAACCTCCTTTGGTCTTTGAGGAATCACCTTGTTCATAAGCATGCAAAGTGTCTTTAAATGCTTTATGATCAGCATTGGTTGGATGATTCCCAACAACAACTTTACTAGCATCTGTGAGATCTTGAATCTCATGTTTTAGCTTCATGCAATTGTTTATGTTATGACCCTTATTCTGATGGAAGTCACAGTATTCATTTTCTCTCCACCATCTTGGTTTGACATCTGGATCATATGGTCTGGAGTTATCTGGTAGTGTTATCAAGTTGTTTGCCAATAGAGTCTTGAAAGCGGATTCATATGATTCTTCAAGAGGAGTAAAATCATGCTTAGGTTTGGAAAGCCAAGGCTTTTCTTTGAACCATTCCTTTGTTTTCTTTGGCAGATTCTCTGCTACAATCTCAGCAACTTTAAGTGCTTGTGTACCACTAGCCAAGTTGAATATTATGGATTTTGAGTTGGTTTTGATAGTGTCTAATACTCCATCATTAACAACATTCTTGTTGTTGTCTTTGGCAAATTTCCAATACTTGTTCTTCTCTTTAGAGCTAGATCTTGTTTGTGTTTCTTTCCAAGGTGTGATATCTCCTTTCTTTATGAGCACATCTTCCATTCGAATGGCATTATCTACCATTTTTTTAAATGATGGGTGTACTTGCATTTGTATGCTATATTTCAATTTGTGGACCAAGTTATTGACAAATATATCCATTTTCTCAGAGTCTGGAATAGGTCATGGGTACCTAGAGAACATGTTTTTCCAGCGTTGGAGAAAAGTAAGCAGAGGTTCCCCTGTTTTCTGTTGAGTATTACAAAGATTGATCATAGTCACAGGATGTCGAATGTTGCATGAGTATTGTTGTAAAAATCGTTGGATTAGTTCTTCAAATGTTTTTATTCCTTTGGGTAGACTTGAGAACCATTCCATTGCTTGACCCCCCTAAACTCCTTGGGAAGAGACGCATGGGGTACGTTTGATCATGCATGAATTCCATACAAGCAGCACTAAATTCCCTAACATGATCTTGAGGATCTGAGGTACCATCATATTTGTCAAATTTTGGGATTTCCACTCGTGGAGGAAATGGAGGCATGTGTAGATTTTTGTCAAATGGAAAGGGACATATTGTTTCCAGAGAATATTGTTTTGGGGACTTGTCCTTATTCTTCAGTTCTGTGACCTCCATCCGCAAAGCTAGTAACTGTTTGTGTACCATGAGTATAGGTGAGTCTTCCTTTTTAGTAACAAGTGTCTGAACATCACATCCGATAGGAAGTTTGGCACCTTGTTTTGCTAGTTCTAAGAAATAGTCTTCCTTCTCTTAGGTAATGATAGTTTTCATCATTTTTCTAAAGTCTTTGTCTTTATGACAGTCAAGGATTTCTTTTTCTGGAGGTTCAGCGTCTTCGTCAATCTCACTTGATGATGAGGAGTCATTATGATTTTTGGGAATATTACGATCGTTTTTGTTTCCATCATTGTATTCTGTCTCATGTATGGTGGGAGATTTAGGTTCATCAAATATTGGTCCGCCTGATGACGACGACATGTCAGTGAGTGGATCCTTCACATAGAATGGATTATCTTGATAGGTGAAGGTTTGTTCTTTGCCTTTGGCTTGTTTCTTACGAGAACTCCTGGTTTGAATAGGCATCTTTATGGATTTGTGTGACCAAGAGTTGTTTGTGATGCAGAGGTCAAGATCAATTTCAGAGCTAGTTGTTCTGTTTAGAGTATTGTTTAGGAGAAACAACTGAGATTTAGTCTGATTTCAAGAATGATCTATCTTTTCTAAGACGTTATCTAAGTTGATTCTAAGCATAGTGTAAGATTCAGTCTGGTTTCAGGAATGATCTATCCTGTATAAGACATTATCTAAGTGACTAAAATTTGATAGGTAGTTGATTGAACTAGCTGAAAGGTGATCGACCAAATTGTGCAATGCAAATGGCAGAGGTACACTGTCTTGACCTGTTTATGCTCAGGAAAATGATAACCAGTATTATGTTTGCTGTAAGCTGTTTCTAGGCAAGTTTGACTCTTCTGTTCTGACAAAACCAGAGACTCGTATGATAGTATTTTCTGGACCGAACGACAATTTAGCAGTTACAGGATGATAATAGTTCTATTTCGTACGAGTTGCTGCCTCATACCATACGACAAATGGGCATGTGCAGGACGACAAAAGACTAAGGGCAATTCTGTCTCGTATGAGACAGGATATAGTGCAGGACGATAGATGACTCAGACTCGTACGACAGATAATATGGTATAGGACGACAAACCAGTAGACTCGTACGACATAGGACCTGGTGCAACACGATGGATTATCAGACTTGTACGATTGTTCACAGGACAGAGTCTAGAAATTCTGAGTTTTTTCGATTGCTGAGTATGATAACTGAGTATGACTAATTCTGAGATGGACTAATTTTTGACTAGGATAAACTAGTTTCTGACACAGACAGATTTTTGACTCACTGAGTTGTTTCTGGTCTTCACCAATTTTTGGTATTTCAGTTTTTATTTCAGGGATGAAAACACATAAAACAAGTAGTATGTATAGTGACTCCAATCATAACATGCAAACCCTAAGGAATTTGGTGAGGAAAGAAAACCTTTGCTTGTAGACTCAGGTACACACCCAATAGCTAATCAAAATACGGTCGCTGAGTCTCACGCAATGGATTCTCAACGCTGTATTATTTGACTCCAAACACTAATGGGGGCATGAAATGACAAGTATCTTGGGAGAGTTACAATCTCTCTTGCACAAAGATTATCTCCCTTTCGGAGGTGAACCGGGTAGCTTCTAATTTTAAATTAGATTTAGTCAGGGATCCGTTCAACACGTCGAGGTATAAACTCAATTAAGAGGTCTCCTAGCCTTGAAAACCAAGGTTTAATATACTTGAAGGTATGGAGGAGAGCTATTCCCGAGCACTGCCGTTGACTTGATTTTCATCAAATCATGTTTATTTTATAATGGGTTGGAGTACTTGGCGTCTAGCTGTTCCTACTTAGGTCATTCCCTTCACACCGGCCGTAACGACTTTAAGAGTTTTTCAACCCCTCGGGAGGGCAGGCTTGCTAAAGATGTACAAATCTCAAACAAAGAAAAAGCTTCAAGGGTTTGGATTTCTTATTGTCTAGAAAAAGACAAGAGCATACTCTCCTACCTCTCAAAATCTTCTAAAAGCACGAAAGACAAATTTGTTCTTTAACCAGATAGCAAGTTAGGTTCCTAAAAATGAATTTAAAGAATACACGCTATTTGGTCAATTCTCCTTAGGCAACCTACAAAGACAACGGATCGGTAGTCATATTGTCTTTGTGCGACAAGCATATTCTTTGACAAACGTTATGCAAAAACTGATTAGGCTGTTAAAAATTCTGAGATAGACAGATAAACAGTCAGGGTCAGTCGTCAGAATAATCAATCAGAAATGAGAAAATTATGAAATTTGCCTCTTTTACCAGAAAATACAGAATCATACGACAGACACTTGACTCGTACGAGACAGGATGCAGTATTGTGCGAAATAAGATTGCTGATGATGTCTGCTCATATGACAGAGGATTTCTGCTCGTATGACAGAGGATCTGCTCGTAAGACAGGATATTTGCAATTTGTGCGACACCTGTAGTTTGTCATTTCAGCTTGTAAAAATTGTCGTATGAGATGTACGGACGAAAAAAAAACCAAAAAATCTGAAATCAGGAAAATAACAAAAAAAAGTGGTCAGTCTTGGAGGCTGAAAAAATGTAGTCTTTGGGCCCCACGGTGGGCGCCAGAGATGTGTGTGTGAAAAAGTGAACCTGTAGCTGCAAGCACAACACTTCAATTAAGTCATTATATGCATGGTTAGTAATCAATAATCAATAAATAATAAACCATAGCAAAGCGACCAATTGCCTTCTAAAAGATGCGAGTATAAGATTGCTCTCAGATTTTTATAAGCAATACCAGTGACTAGACTACACCAAGACGAAGGATTTAATCTATATGATATTAAGCTATATGGATGCAAGATGGATGAATAATTCAAGCAAATAATCAATTTCAAGCAACAATGGAAGCAATAATGGATGTAAAATGGATGCAAATAATCTAAAAAGCACAATAATCTTCAATGACTCCAGAGCGAAATTAGCGTGATAATAATCTCCAAGCGTGTTCTCAAAAATCTCTTGAATTGGAATGAGAGCTGAAGACTGAATTTATAGAGAATCACAAGAGAAATGATGAAAAAGCTCAATTTAGGATTAACTGAAAATAATTGAGAAATCATGTTTAGTTAACCTTGAGATAGATTCCAATTATAGTTTAATTGAAATGCATTCAAATTAGAAGTCCAAGTTGCATTGGAAAATAATAATAAATTAATTCCATGCATATATGATGAAAATAGATAATTCTTTAATTTATTCAAGAAAAAGGTCTTTTCAATGCAACTGAACTTCTTTTTCTGAAAAACTTTGAGTTCTAATTTTAGAGAATAATTCAATAATTCAATTAAATTGCTTTTCTGATTTCAAGTTCTAAATTTAGAAAAAGAAATAATATCTCAAGTTTGATTTCTCTGTCAATTCAAATCTTTTTGTTTTATTTTCAATTCAACTCTTTGTAATAAATTAATCCTTTTTGCATGTTTGAATGACAAATTTATTAATTAATTAAATATGCAAGGATATTTAATAAATTAAAATGGGATAATTGATCAAAATGATATTATTGGAAATGATTTGATTAAAATTAAATAAATATTTAATTAATATTGAGTAGTTGATTTGCCATGCGATATTTGATGATTAAATAATTAATAATGTGCTCAAGATTGATTTAATTGCCTTTGGTTAGGACCTTTGTGATGTTGTCGAGATTAGGGGCCCATGGTTTAGATGACCAATTTTAGGGTATTACAATCACATCCATTTGAGCTCTATCTGCACTCTCCATATTGTGCCAAGGCAATTACAACAACAATGTCTGATACCGGTCTTTCACTTTTAACGCCATAGTGAATGTTCATACCCGATTTCAACCTATGGTGCAGGCAAGGTGAATATTTGATGAGGGTTGTGGAGTTTATCTTCATACCCACTGATTGCATTAGCTTGAAAACTCATTTTTTGATGTAACTTCTCATTTTGGTGAAGTTGTCTTTTGTCTCATAGGTATCTAATGCTATATAAAAAATGATGAGTCCATTTTTATCTTTTTAATACTTCCCAAACATTATGTCTTTTGGTGTAGAATCCCATTTTGATGAAAATATTTCACCTTTGCCAGATATGCAATGCTATACCAATGAGTATAAATTTGTCTTGTGCCCTAAATAAGGTTTTCACTTAAATGAAGGTTGTGTGAAAATGAGCCTACCATATTGCTATATCCAAAATATAAATTCTTCTTGAAAGTTAATTGTCTTCATATTTCTTCTTTGCAGAGATAATAAATAATTGGTAGGGCCCCACTCTTACCTCTCATAGAATAATTAATCTTGATTCTTTCATAATCAAACATATTTAAGAGAGTCCAAACCTCCTTGAAATAATTATAATTTATTTCCAAAGATGGGATTAATATATATTTGCCCTATTTCTTTTCATTTTTTTGATTAGGGAAAAAACAGGTTTTACAAGGACCTGAAACCATAGAGTTACAGTCTAAAATCCATTTCTTTTCATGTTTATCTTGGGGAGTAATATCATAATATAAATATCTTTCTACCAAGTGATCATTAAATTTTTATTTAAATCTTTAATTTAAATAAAGATTTAAATTATTAATATTGGGCTTTAGAATTAAAATTTAAATAATGACATATGCTGGTCCCCTTGTGGAAACTGTATACTGGGCTCTACCCTTGTGGGAGCCGCATTTTAATACCACATATAGTGTGAAATTTTGAAACAACAAGCTCCATTAAAATTTCAATAGTATTCATCTTTCATTAATGAACTTATAAGAATAATTACCTCGTCCACTAAGTGAGAAAATAAACCATTCTTCTCAAACCAGTATCCACAGATTGGAAGAGCTCAGTGTCAGCAAGGTAAAGAGTTTTCTCCTAGGATAATGAAATGCAAAATCCTGATGATGATATGCACATAAGATATAGAAAAATGGTTATTTGAGAACTTGAGGAAACACTATATTTTACCAAAAATTAGTGTTCCAACAAGCCTTTTGTTTTATCTTGAGATTCTTGATCTCATGGAAAGCCCACTTCATTATCCAGAAATAATCCACTGCCCCATCTCTAGCAAAAGCCAAGATATCAGTGGGGAACTCCTGGGCCAAAATCAGCAGGGGAGAGTTTGGGTTGAGCTGGTTGGGGAACCAGGGTCTATTCTCCTTTTCCGTAGAAGGGTAAGAGTTGAGCGGATGCAAGGGTGACTGGGGAGCTTGGTTATCATGCACAGGTGAATGTTCCTTTAATTCGAGAGCGTTTCCCTTAGGCAGGGGACAACCTCTTAACTTCTTAGAGGCAATCTTGGCACCTGAGGTAGGGGAGGGGCGCAAAACTGAGTCAATATTCTTCCCTTTCCCAGCAAGAGGGGGAACAATCTTTCATAGGGGGGAGTAGGGAACTCATCTTCCATGTCAATGTTCCAGTCAACATCATTAGAACTGTGGGTTTCAGATTGCACATCCTCCAAAATAAAAATGAGGGGGGAATTAGGTTTGACAAAGATGACTTTAAAGTGTTCATAAATAAGAACCAAAAGACCCAATTTATGAAGGATAGGGTTAGCACTAGGATTCTCTCTATGCTCAGAAATGCTAGTATTGAGGGACGACAAAAGATAGAAAGGAAAAGAAACCCTAACTTGGTGGCTGAAGTGATTAGGAAAAAAAAATGGTGCCCAAAGACCTGCGAGTACCAACCATCCATGGTGATTATTCCATTAACACCTTCAAAACCTCCCTCCAAATCAGTTTAATGGTGTCTGCATCATAGCAACTTTTATTTTTCTTCACCAATAATTTCCTTTCTTTGTCATTTTTGGGGAATTTCTTCACCGCCGGGTTTGAATATTTTCTGTCTCTATAAAATTTGAGACCCTTAGCATGGAGCCCAATAATCTCTACAATTAGATTCTCGTCCACCATCACATCCCTTCCAAACATGGTTAGTTTTCCATCTTTGAATCCTCTGGAAAAAATCCTAGACACTTTAGGATCCCATCCATGTAGTTTTTTAATATGGGGCGTAAGCTCCCCCTTTTTCTAGAATTCTCCAGATTGTTCAATGGTTGGCCCTTAGGCCTTCACAATCCAGAGGCTCATCATGACTCCTATCACCACCCATTTTAGCATTTGCAGAGTTCTCAGGTTTAGAGTGGTTAAGTAGAATTTGCAGGTAGGTTAAAAGAATAGCTATGTTACTCCTCATTAAATTTCAGTCTTTAATCAATAATAATAAAAGTGAAGTATTATACTATATTTAAAATGGTATCATAGTAGGTGATGAAGGAATTTTATATGCACACACAGTGTTTGATATAAATGGGGATCGATAGAAACTTCAGACCAATGAGAAGTGCCTAGCATGAGAGGGAAGAACGGCGTTGAAGGTTGCATGAATGAAGTTGAAGAGCATTACAAAATTTCTTTTGACTTGTCATTTGAAGATAGTTCTAAGCCAAATACCTATTGCATTTTTTGCAAGTAATTTGAAGGATACATCAAATATCACCAAGTTGCATGGAGGAATATGTATAGGTACACCCAACTTGGGAAATAGAATGATCCTTGCAACATTGGAAATAAGGACACATTATTGATACATGGCTAATAGATGTTTGAATTGTGTTGAATATAAATATTAGCATTAAAAATTTTAGACTATTTCTGAGCATTTGATTTCCCATGTTTTGGGGAACTTGTGAAGATGACCTGTGTAAGTAACAATTCTAAAAATTAATTGGAGTTTTATTTATAAAGGTGTGGAGATTAGGTTTGTTTTTCTAATTTATTAGCATTTTTTTTCTACTCTAATTTTTTGATGAGCGTTTAAATTATTTATTATTCACTTAACTACATAAGCCTAATCTATAAACTATTATAATCATTATAAATGAAATAAATTTAATACAAGGTTATTGACCTACTCAAATAGAAATATTATTTATTCCAATGACATAGAAAATAGGTGCAACTTTCTTTTAGTAATGCTACCTCCAATAGTGGTCATCTATGGTTTTAAAATTAAGATGGAAGAGGCCAAAGGTCCATTGTTTTGGTCTGCATGAACATTCTTTTCTAAATCTCTAGGTGTGGGATAAAATTAAGAGACAGAGGTAGTGGTTGTAGAGGCATTAGGCACCTATTGGTGAAGAACATAAATTTTCACCAAGCATAAAATTTTTAGTTAGGAAGACACTAATTCTTAGACATGAATGGAATGTGAATATTAGAGTGTTGGTTGTGAGGAATTATTAAAAGGTGATAATCAAGTGTTATTGAAAAAAAATTCCAAGAGGTTAAGAGTATGTATCTATGTAGCTCAATTTATTATTGATACCTTGACACTTTCAAATCTAATAATGTTTAGTTTTCGTATGCCACCAAAATTTTGGGTTCTCAAGGCCATGCATTTCTCTATTGACAAAGATCTTAAGAAGTCACATGCTTATCATTTTGGAGAATCTAATGCAACTTAAAATGGATAGAGCATAAAATCAATTTACTAGAGGCCGGTGGTATCTAAGGATGGATGAATTTCCACCATCTTAAGTTAACTTCTTGCTTAGAGATGATGCTTTGCATGAAAAACATATTTTATCTTAGTTTCTTGATTTCCTTTTTGCTTCCATTTTAGATGTTGATAGATTTGAAGAACGTATAAATCGTGAAGTTTGACCTTTGGGGACAACTAAGGGGTTCTATGTTGAACTCAATATGGATTATTGTCAATTAATTTTATGTCTATGGTTTGGGAGGCACAAGGATTGAGAAATGAGGAATTCATATTGGAGATAAACCTATATGAGGGTCATGAGGTAGTTTGATGGAGGTCCACTTGATTCATGATTCATTTTCTTGAAAAAAAGATCTTGTCAAAAAATCATGGATTTATTTTATGTAATTAACAAGTTATGTGATGCAAGTCTCAAGGGGGGTTCCTTGATACTTTTGTAGGAACAATGTAATAAGTGGAGAATGTTGGCATATTACATACTGTTATGTATAGTAATGTAGGCAGTTGCAGTTATGCAGTTTATGTAGTTGGCCTAACTGCACTACTCTATATATATTTTTATTATTTAATGAATATTAAAATTAATGAATTATTATTCTCCCTCATTACCCACCCGAATTCTAGATATTGATCATTTCCCTCACCAATATCTTTCTTTTTTGTGGGGAACATAAAATTATCTCCATGTTGACATCCTCCCAATTGTGTTAACCATTGATCTTAACAATTATCTTGGACTAGAGCTTATGAAGTTCACCTTTAAAAAAATAAAATTTGAACCATTTAAAAAAATATTACATGTAAATTCAATTATCCTACTTATCTAGCTCAACCATGTCAATTGGTCTCATGTAGCTCTTTTCACCTTTGGTTTAGCACTTTATTTGATAATTCCAATGGCCATTAGTCAAAGGTGCCATTGAATATTATTTATGGATGAATAAGATTTATTTACTACTAGATTCCACAAGATCTCTTTTCTTGTGTGTTAAAATGGCAAATGCATATGATAAAGGTAATCATTCTTTTAAATAATTATGGTTAAATCCTTAACATCCCATGTAGGCCTCCTATTAGCAACTAATTAAGTATCATTGAAAGATCACCCTATAGATTATGTGTCTTTTTATAGTTTTGCCTTCTTTTTATATCTCTCCCCTTGGTATTCTTTGATTAAAATTGTATACTTGGATATAGTTGGTTGTACAAATAGGGGATTATCCTTGACATCAATATCACATGAATTTTAAATACAAGGACATAATTTAATCTTCTTGTACATAGATAATCATTTTCATTAGTTTTTTATATTTTAATTAATACTACATTCTTTTTCCTTTGTTTTTTATGGTTCCTGAAAGAGTTCTCCTAGTTCATTTTATTAATGCCTAAATTGCATGTGTCTTCTTGCAGAAGCAAATACTAGTATATTCCTACTAAATAAAGATGTTAGTAATATACATTTTTTGATTAGGTACGTTTACATATAAATAAAGTTTAGGTAGCTTCGCCATAAGAATGAGTGAAGGTTGGATGAGTGTCTAAGAGAAACTTAAATGATCTTTGCTCATTTGGTGAATCTTTTCCCACCATTTTACTTTATTTATTTAGTATTAATTTTATAAGATTCATATCAATTATAATATATTGGCGGATATATTTAAAATTTTATAAAAATATTGAGTGTTGATAATAAAATTGATTGAAGATGGAGTAAAGGTCCCATATACTTTGAATTTAAGCTATAAATATGAAAAGGAACTTCTTGACCATTTTTTATGATTTCATATTAGATTTTTAGGGAAATGTACCAAATTTCATTTATTCGAATCACATATCCTCCTCAATTGAGAGTAGTCCTTGACCCTATGATAAAGGGTCTCTCAGCAAAATTTCCTATTCTTTGTTGATGCGAGTTTCCTCTATTTTTACAAAAATAGATCGAATTATATGCTCACTTGGAGGTGAAAATAATACCTTTAGCAATAGTGGGGTTGTTACAGATTTTAGTAGAATCTAATGATTAGTTGGTTGAATCTAGCTCAATTCCATCTATAGTTTTGAGTTGTTGGTAGATGATAGCTCTTGTTGTCTCATGGATTTGTTCCAATTTCTCTTTGAGCCCTTCAAAGGCTAATGATAGTTGGGTGAAAGGAATAAAGATATTTTAATGAATTACATTTAATTTAATGAATTAATCTTGCAATGGATTGCTAATTATATAAGCAACCACTTTGTCAACTAAACAATTTCTACTTATATAAGCCCCTATATAAGATAACTTTTTCCCCTCCTTTCGTGTGTCTGTGTTCAAATCTAACCATAGAGAGTGTTAGAGGCGTGTATGGAAGACAATGATAGATGATCTCAAACTTAAAATAAGTAGTTGAGCCCTTGGACTAGGACACCATCCTATCATGTATGATACTTTTCGATTGATTTTTGGAGAGATAAATGGGTCAGTACAAGAAGATGAGTCCACTTTTTGGCCAAAAAGTGGAAGTGTTTTCCCTGTTTTTCAGATTTTGTCTCATTTGAGCTTAAATTTTGAAACACTTAGAGATTGAATCTTGGAAAAAGTCAGTAATATAAAAGATAGCCCTCTGAGTTTACTTTTCAAATATGTAATTTATTTTAATACCCACATAATAAAAAATAACTTTTTGAATGGAGTTCTAAAAACTATGTTTTAAAAATGTCTGTTTCAGGACCATACCATGCATGTGTACGACCCACACTTTTTGACACAATTAAAATTATTTTCTCAAACCGTTTTGGGAAATGGTTTGTAACACACTGAAGATTGATGAGCATTATTTTCTGTATTTTTTTTTCAATTTATTTTTTTAATTAATTTTTTAATGGCTGTAATTATCTTTTTAAAAATTTGACATGTACAACCCACATAGTTTGACGTAAACTTAGCATTTTTTGAATTATTATTTTTAAATAGAAAAGAATTTTGTGTAGATTGATGACATATAATTTTTTTTTCAAAATTCATTAAAATAAAAAAGTTATTAAATTAAGAAAATTAGTTAATATTTCAAATTTATGGACTTGATTTAGTATAAATTAAATGAAAAATAGTTAAAATAATCAATTTTTAAATAAATTTACATATTTAGAATCTAGACAGTATAATCTGAAATGGGTTTTAATTTCGTATAAAAATTCTTTGATTAGAGGCACGTAAACTATTTCAGAAGTTCATATTTGTGCTTTCATTCATGGAGCTTTGAATTTGCAGTTTCATGTCTCACGTGTGGCCATCCTAGGCCTATCCCGGGCCTAATCCCGAGGCAAGTGGTGGGTTGTGGATTTAAATTTTACAGAACGAAAACGGGGGCTCGTTCCCTGTTCCATTTTTTGCCTGTTGGATTTAATAACGGGTCCCCGTTTCTAAATAACCGTTATTGTAAAAAAAAAGATAGATTGCATCGATTTACCACACTATCATTGAAATCCGTACTGACAAAGATTTTTTACATCATTTGGCAGTACTTTTTAATATTTTTTACACAATTTTTTGAAGAACTCAGTAAAAAGATATTATTTTTTGAAGAGGAGTTTGTAAAGATGGGTTCTAAGCAACATCAAAAGAAAAAAAAGAGGACAATGACAGTGGACGAAATTCAAGCACAAAGAGAGAAGGAGGCAAAACGCCAAAGAGATCGAAGATCACAACAACGACAATTGAATAACACTTCCGAAGCATCTAGTTCAGTGCCCGTTGTAGATGAGACCATTGAAGACATCATGATGGATGCAAGAAATTTAGAACCACACACAGGTATGACTGTTGATGCAAATGTTCATGTGGATGCGAATCCTGGTATGTTTTTAAATCCTGATGACTATGATGCCAATCAAGTTGCTGATTTAAATGAAGCTGGATATAAATTTCATACACCAATACGAAAAGAAATAAAAATTGAAAATATTACACCACCCTCTCTGAAAGAAAATGAATGTAATTTGTTTACTATTGATAGCAATGTGCTAGATACTCTTAATGGGTTAGTTTCTTGGAGAAAAATTAGAACACATGTGAACAGATTATATAAACAATTTTTCTATAATAAAAGTTAGGATTCCAATGTCAATTAATGCTACAATTAATAAAAATGTTAAAAATGCATAAAGTCATTAAAAAAATAGGTATTTATGCAAAACCAAAAAGAAAAGATGAATCATATAAGCAAGTTGTATCTACTGTTGCCAGTGCCATCGATTCTATCGGAAAAACAAGTCAATCTAAAGATAAGAATGCAACACGTAGAGTTATAACGACTGTTATAGTTGACAAAATGATTGTTAGTAAAAGAATGTGAAGTGATATAAGTGGCTATTTGAACTTACATTGTAGAACCTTGTCAAGAGCGGCCAAAAGAAGAGACACAATTGAAATTGATCCACTAAACCATTGTTGGAGTTTTAGTGGTAGACTTTAAAGGTCGGACATGAAATTAAATGATGAAACTAAACAATTAATTGCAAAATTTTGGCATGATAACACTAGAGTTTCATCAAATGCTAGAGATGTTTTAAAGTTAAGGGTGGGATAAAAAATTCGTGATCCTCATCCAAAACATCTTCTTGACATGATTCAAACTTAATTCTTTAAAAAATTTAGTGATGAATCTGTGTTAATGAATTTACGAATTAGTCAAAGATAATTTGAAAAATGCAAACCCTGGTATGTTAAAATCAATAAACAAAGAATATCTTGTTGTTGTAAAACTCATGTTCAGTTTCGTTACTATTATGATGTTTTTCGATATATACGTTGTATGTTGCGTGGTAATGATCTTGTCCAGGATTTTGGTGTTTATGTTCCACCTAAAACTATAAAAGATTTTATTGGAAGTTTATTTTGTAAACCACCTAATGAACAATTATTTCTTTCTAGTTCATGCATTTATGGCCTTTGCAATTTATGTGGGAACTATTCTTCGATAGGTGAATGTTTGCATGAACATGTTTCATCTGAGTTTGGACAAAAAATGGTTGATGTTAGGAGATTTAAAAATATAGAGTACCCTCTAAAGGATGGAAAGACGGGGAAATGTTTAGAATTGATTACAGAACATAATAGGGTGAATGCATTTATTAGTGAGTTTAAAACTCATATTGTTCCAAAAGATGTGAAACATTCCCAACATGCCCGATGGCTTGATGGACAGTTTTGCATATGCAAGAACACATTTCCAGTTGGAACAATAGTATCAGTTGTGGATTTTGCAGAAAATTATACTCTAAAACCACAAGAGGAAACTCAATCACAATACTACAACTCAGTGCAAGTGGCCATATTTGTGCACATTATATATAGACATGACCATGACAATATAGAAGATAACATAATTTTTTTGAGGGAGTATCATTTCTATGTTAGTGATAATCGATTACACTCTTCAGATTTTGTTCAACATTGCTTCGAGGTATTTTATG
This sequence comes from Cryptomeria japonica, assembly GCF_030272615.1. Lineage (NCBI taxonomy): Eukaryota > Viridiplantae > Streptophyta > Pinopsida > Cupressales > Cupressaceae > Cryptomeria > Cryptomeria japonica. Next base: position 505,177,630 of record NC_081414.1, read on the forward strand.
ATAATCTCAAGGAAAGAGAAATTGACATGAAACAACATATGATATGGTTAGATAACTGCACTAGACAATTAAAAAATGCAAGAATGTTTTATTGGCTATGCAAAGTTCACAAGATAACCAATGTCCAACATTTATGGAGTTTTTTTGAAGCGGGACATGGTAAGGGGGAACATGATGGAGCCAATGCCTGTATAAAAAGAGCTCTTGCTAGAGAACAATTGAAATTCGAGGATGCAGTGAAATTCAGAGATGCTTGTGCAGTTGTAGATTGGTGCAATTCAAAGTTGTCAAAAGGATCAACTGAAAACTTTGCAATTTGACGTTTCTTCTGGTTGATAGAGGAAGATAGTATTCCTATTCGACATGATTGTAATACCATCATTGGATCAGCTAAATGGCATTCGTTTAAGAGTTCTAATTCAAACACATGGACTATATTCATAAGGCAACTTGCTTGCTTTTGTCAGTTTTGTGTTTCTGGAGATTGGGAATTTTGTGAGAATAAAGAATGGGTTGAAGAATGGCAACAAAGATCATTGACACCCATAGATGCAAATGATCCGCATGAAAGAACTAATGAAGATATGGATCAAATGTTTGCATCAAATGACTATGATCGCATTTCAGATCTTATACAACAAGGTAAAATTATTTTTGAAATTTGTTTTGATTTATTAAATAGTACATATTTATGAAATCTTACAGTGTATATTTTTGTTTTTATTTCTCATTAAATATTAAAATAAAATTGTTTTGTGCACAGGACATGTCTATGCTATTGTTGCACCAGAGGACAATGAAGAGGGGATAGAGTATTGGTTGGCTCGATGTGTAGAGCCAAAACATAAGCTAACCACTCCTCGAGTAGATGATGATGGTTATGACTATCCGACATGATCTGTGGTTGTTGTTGGCACTTGGCTACACAAATATCTAACAAGAAAGAATGGATTGCCCGCATTTGAAGATTATGAATTAGAGAAGAAGATTATACATTACTCGCATTTGGTAGTGGCAACTAATATAAAATTGGATAGATATCGTGGTAGGCCTGCTAATAAACAATTATGGACTCTCTCTATGGAAGAGCACGAAACAATTATAGATGCTTTGCAAAAGAGAGAGGATGCAGATGGTATAACGGAATGAATATCAAGTAAGTTATAATTTAAACCCTTAATCCACCTCCCTTTTAAAAGTCATGATGCATATTATATATAGCATTTTAAATCATGCATCATAATTATAAAACCTAATCTAGTAAAATTTTGTTTCAGGTCTACCACAAGTAGAAGGCATCAATGAAAACAAAGTTATTTGTGCATACTTTATGTTTCATTTTGAATAATTACAAGTAAGTTAAATTATTGTACCCTTAAGGCAAATCCCTTTGTATTTTAAATTCAATGCATTCTGATTATAAAAATTAATCACATGTTTTTATTTTTTCCAGGTTTCTCAGAGTAGACTTGGCCTCAATGACTACTATTGTTTGTGCATACTTTATGTTGTATTTTGAGAGATATAAATACTTATTATTATAATTTAAATAGACTGTTTATTTTATTTTAGATATGTCTTCTTGATTACATTTTGTGTACAATATACATAAATGAGAGACTATTGGTCAAATTTATGAATGAGATAATTATGTTTTAATCAATTTCTATTCATTATATTTGTTTTGATACTTTTGAATTTAGAATATGTTATAATTATAAGATATGTTTCGATACTTAGTTCATGATGTATGTACCTTTAGTTTATCTAATCACAAGAACTATTTAAATGAAATTTCAAAAATAAAATTACAAGTCCACATAATCCCTATAAAGTTGTTTAAGCACAACTTCCATAAATAAAATTTCAAGTCCACATAATATATAAAGTATGCACAAAATATATATGATCTAATGTGCACAAAATATAATTTCACATAATTTCAAGTCCACATAATATCTAATGGGCACAATGCACATAAAGTATGCACATAATATATATGATCTAATCCTATTATGCAACTATCCATATATATAAAGTATGTGTGCACGTGCAAATAAATATGTAAAGTCCATAAAATAGTACATATCAGAGCCAAATAAACAGTAAAATTTCAAGTCCACATAATCCATATAATATCTAATCCATATATATATATCTAGATGGTAACATGATGTTCACTCCACATAATATCTAATGTGCACAAAATATATAAAGTATGCACCAAAATATATATGATCTAATCCTATTATGCAACTATCCATATATATATAAAGTATGTGCACATGTAAAAAAATGTGTAAAGTCCATAAAAAAGTACATATCAAAGCCAAATAAATAGTAAAATCTAAGTGCTATCATCAATAACATCCCATGGTCTCTTGTCCCCAGGACGTGGTCCAGATCCACCTATCCCATGCTGTACAAGAAAAAAATAATAGTAAAATATTAATTGAAATTAACTATTAAAAGAATCATTTATCAAATATAGTAGAATTTGTAAATTAAGTTACACTTACCATATGCTCATCAGATCCTCTAGTAGTATCTCTCTTGTCCCCGAGACGTGGTCTAGATCCACCTGTCTCATGCTGTACAATAAAAAAATAATATTAAAATATTACTTGAAATTAACTATTAAAAGAATCATTTATCAAATATAGTAGAATTCATAAATTAAGTTACAAACTTACCATATGCTCATCAGATCCTCTAGCAGTATCTTGTGCAGTATCAACACCAAATGTAGTGCTAGCTAACTCCTGTACAAGGTCAAATTCAAAGTGTCCAATTAAATCTTAAATTAAGAGTCAAAATAAGATCAAATTAAGTATTACATATTAATACCTCAAAGGATGTCGATGTGCGTTCAAATTGGCTTTGATCAAAATTATGAGGATAACCTATCCTAATGGTAGTGTCCACCTGCATACATGCATTTAATGAAATCATATTTAGTGAACATATATATGTGTACTAAATAATTTCAAGTTAAGTTACAATGTTGTAAGAGTTCATATTTAATTTAAGAATTATAAGATACATACCATAGATGGTGTCACAGTAGTTAGACCCTCTTCTCGATGTGATGTAGAGGGTCCCTCATGACTTGAATCCTAGAGAAAGAAGCATTCAATGTATCAACATGAAAATTTATATAGTATACGATGATAACATATTAACTTAAAAAGATAGTACAATGTCTAGATAGAAATTTATACTATACCCCATAAGGTGTGCCGAGTTGTGTTCCAGTAGATGCAATATTAACTCTAATATTAGGTGTAGTCCTTATCTACATAAACAAAATTTATTTAATGAAGCATTAGATTGTATAAAAAAAAGAGATGCACTTAGTTTATACCTATATTTAATGAAGTATTAAAAGATTGACATGTACATGTATATATATCTATACCTGGTCAAGATGAACATCCGCGCAAAGAAAATCCATATAAGATGCCATCATACTATCATCTGCTGCATCATGCTCAGCTGGAACTGAAGTAGATCCTGCAGCAGCAGTAGGACCTACACACGTCTCATGACAACTCGAACACATATGTAGCATCCATCAAGGAGCAGATGCCATGTGAGCAGCTTGCTCACTCAGGTTCCTGTGAGGGAAGTCAAAGCATCTAATGTCGAAATGAATGATGTATTTTGGACATCTGCAGGAATCGATGGAGCAACAAGTGGAACTATGGGTGGATTTGGTAGGGATTATTACTCCGTGCCCCTAATCTATGCTATGGCATTCCACGACCAACACCCTAGAATGACTTAATGTCAAAATAATTTGGTTTTTGGTTCATTACAAACTCACAGTATAATTTCTTCAAAAAATAAAAAGGGACCTCATAATTACAATGTGGTGGATAATAAAAAACCATCCACCATCTATCCCAAAAGTATCTAGCCATTTTTGGATGCACACACCACCTAATTGAAATTCTTTTCTGGTTTTATCTACAGAGCCTTTTGATCCAAAATTTGGAACTTATTGTTAACCAAGACACCCTCCAGCCTTACTTGGCATATTTTTCTTCAAATTCTAGCTACACGTTCTTATCTCTATCCTATTATGATGCATGATAATGTAGGTAGTTATAGTTATGCATTTTATATAGTTGGCCTAGATGCATCACTCCTCATTACATTTCATTCTTCTTTAATCAATAATAATAAAATTGAAGTATTATATTGTATAAAATGGTATCAAAGTAGGTGATGAAGGAATTTCATATGCACATGGAGAGTTTATATAAATAGCGACTAATAGGAACTTTGGACCAATGAGAAGTGCCTAGCATGAGAGGGAAGAATGGCATTGAAAGCTTCATGAATGAAGTTTAAGAGCATTGCAAAATTTATTTGCCTTGTCGTTTGAAGATAGTTTTGAGCCAAACATCTATTGCATTTGTTGAAATTAATTTCAAGGCTACATAAAATATCACCAAGTTTTCTAGAGACATATGTAGAGCTACACCCAATATGGGAAAGAGAATGATCCTTGCAACATTGGAAACGAGGACACATTTTTTATACATGGTGAATAGATGTTTGACTTGTGTTAAATATAAATATTAGTGTTATAATTTGTAGATTATTTTTCAGCATTTCATTTTCCATGTTTGAGGCACTTGTGAAGATGAGGTGTAAGTAAAAATTCTAAAAATTAATTGAGGTTTTATTTATAAAGGTGCGGAGATCAAGATTGCTTTTCAAATTTATGAGCGTTTGTTTGCCACTAATTTTTTAGTGAGCATTTAAATTGCTTATTATTCACTGAAGTGCATGAACCTAATTTATAAACTATTAGAATCATTATTTGAAATAAATTTAATACAAGTTTCTTGACCTACTCAAATAGAAATATTTCTTATTTTATTGACATAGAAAACAGGCACAAATTTCTTTTAGTAATGCTAGCTCCAATAGCGATCAACCATGGTTTTCATTTTAAGATAGAAGAGGCGAGAGTCCATTATTGCTATGTACATTCATTCTTTTCTAAATCTTTAGGTGTGGCATAAAATTTAGAGTCAAAGGTAGTGGTTGGAGGGGCATTAGGTACCTACTGGAAAAGAATATAAATTTTCACCAAGCACAAAATTCTTATTTAGGAAAATAGTACTTCTATCTTAGATATTGAAAGAATGTGAATATCAGAGTGTTGGTTGTGAGGAATTAGTCAAAGGTCATAATCAAGTGCTATTTAAAAATGTATTGAAAATAATCCTAAGAGGTGATGAGTATATATCTATGGAGAGATTTATTATTGATACCTTGACACTTTTAAGTATAATAATGTTTAGTTTTCGTATGCCATCAAAATTTTGGGTTGTCAAGGCCATCCGTATTTCTATTGACATTGAAGATCTTAAGACGTCATATGCTTATGCTTTTGGAGAATCTAACACAACATAAAATGGATAGAGCATAAAATAGATCTACGGGAGACCGGTGGTACTGAAGGATGGATGAATTTTCATCATCTCAAGTTAGATTCTTTCTTTGAGATGATGCTTTTCATGAAAAGCATTTTTTACTTTAGTTTCATGATTTCCTTTTCATTTTCATTGTAGAGGTTGATAGATTCGAAGAACGTCATATGCTTAGTATAATACTTTGATAGATTTGAAGAACGTCATATGCATATCTAATTTATTATTGATACCTTGACACTTTTAAGTATAATAATGTTTAGTTTTTGTATGCCATCAAAATTTTGGGTTGTCAAGGCCATCCGTATTTCTATTGACATTGAAGATATTAAGAAGTCATATGCTCATGCTTTTGTGGAATCTAACACAACATAAAATGGATAGAGCATAAAATAGATCTACGGGAGGCCGGTGGTACTGAGGGATGGATGAATTTTCATCATCTCAAGTTAGATTCTTTCTTTCAGATGATACTTTTCATGAAAAGCATTTATTTACTTTAGTTTCTTGATTTCCTTTTTGCTTTCATTGTGGATGTTGATAGATCTGAAGAATGTATATATTGTGAAGTTTGATCTTTGGAAATAGCTAAGAGGTTTGGTGTTGACCTCAATATGAATTATTGTCCAATAATCTGGTATCTATGATTTGGGAACTAGTATCTATGAACACTCTGAAGTTCTTCTCTGATGGATTGATTTTTAGTTGAAATCATTGTTCCGCTACTTTGGGAAGTGTAATGAAGTTTTTGCAAGATAAAATTACTAATGATATCCGGCTCTGCCACTCTTTCTCCACATTTTCTGGACAACGGGAGGTGCCCAGATTTTAATTTTAATTGCACACGATTGTTTTCTGTGACAGCCAAAAGCTAATCCACAGCTATGAAGTCCTCCATAGTTAGTTGATTTTATTCTATGCTTAAGGTTAAGCTTGGAGGTTAATTTAATTCAATAATGAATGTGAAAACATGTTAAATATATCCATCTGGACAGATAAAAAGAATAATTCAATACACAACACAGTTGTGTTGACATTGCAGCGCAGAAGATGTCATGTCGACATAGTACGACTTGAGTGAGACAGGAATTATTCCTCTTCTAATCTTATCGATGCCTGCGTCCATTTGCCATCTGGAGCTTTAACGAGACCCTTGTTCTGTTGCTGCCACCATTTTGGAGGAATTTCATATTTCTCGCGCCATAAATCACAGCTCTTATTAACCAGAGCATGATCTCTTCCACTCCAAGAAAACGGCTGCTTACTTCCAACGTACCCGTCCAGTAAATGCAAGTAGAGCTCTAAATTATGAAAGTAGGCAAGATTATGGGTGTGCTGAATGAATGGGGAATTGTTGTGTAAGGGAAGCTCGACGCCAACATGAAAGTATGTCCACGGAAGCCAATGCAGCAATTTGCTGAGGCATCCCATGTTCTCGTTCATAAAAACTCCGGGCACTTTGGGAACCACGTCACGCTTGTTAACAAACCTCAGCACTTTGATTCCAATCTTCTCCACCCGTTTAGCAAACGCAAGATTTCCTACCCGGGGAGAGGCAAAAGCGAAGACGGTAACAGGAATTTGATGAAAATTATGCTTAGTGCAAAGCATTTGTTTGATATCATAAGCGCTCAAGGTTGCAAGAGCAGCTCCTAAGCTGTGTCCCGTAAATGTTATGCTTAAATTGTCCATCTCTTTTTCATAAACTTGAAGCAATCGTTCTATCTCCGAGACTACCAAATCTCTGGTGCTGATGTTCGCAGTGGCTCCTGCAGCACCTTGACGGTGACGGAGAGTTGAAGTATAGCAGCTCAGGAATCCTCTCACAATTAGTACTCCATCCGCGAAATGATGCCCTTGGTCTTTGCCTGTCCTCTCGCATCTATAGGATAATCTTGTAGGTACAAGAATATCTCTCAGGTCTTCTATCCATTCTTCAGTAGTCTGAGTTCCTCGATCTCCATGCAATCACTATGTCTCGTCGTCCAAACCTTCTTATCTCTTTTGGGTCCGTGCAAACTGCAATAAAACCCAACCAAACACCTTGGTCTTTTGGTTTCTCACCAAAAACTTGATCTAACACATCAGTATTGGCGTAAATATATTTAGTGACTTGGTAGCCACTTTCAGACATGCCCATCTTATTGAACAGATCTCTTTTACTGTGATAACATGTGCCGTAGTTTTTGGAGTAGCTTTTGCCACCAAATGCGTCGTAACAAAGCTGTGCCAAATTCCCATATCTGAGAGCTTCAGCTTTCAAATTGGGAACCATGGGATCAAGCAAACCATTCCAATTATGGGCACCTTGTATATCTCTCCATTCCTCACATAGCTGAGGCTACTTTCCCGTTGAGTTAGTTTGGGAACTGGGTACTAATCCAGCATTATCTTCAAGCTGGGGCAATGGAAATACAACCATTGATTGACTGATAATATATAAAAAGGAATCAAATAATTAATGTCTCATCTCTGGGATGTCAACAAATGATCAGCCAGACAAATTAAAGCGTTTGAGAATGAATACAAGGTTTAAGACGATCGAGCACCTTATAAATAGAAAATCACGCACTACAATTGTAACGGACCTGCATTGGGCCGATAAGCATGAGCTATGTTTTGTGGAGACTTTCCTTGGTGGAAAGAAGGTGTTGGCTATGGTGGACTCAGGCGCAACACACAATTACATCTCCGCATGCCGAGCGAAGAAGCTTGGACTCAAGATCGAGCCGACTTCAAATTAGTTCAAAGCGGTGACCGCACCCGCACAGCAGGTGAGCGGCGAGATCCACAAGGAAGTAATTCGAGTTGGATCGTGGCAGGGTGCGCTCGACTTAATCGCCATTGGGATGAACGAATTCGACCTCATACTTGGGCAAGAGTTCTTGAGGTTGGCATCTGCGGCAGTAGTACCACACTTGGGCTGCATTCTCGTATTGGATCCGAACAGACCGAGTCTGATCCCGACGGTGAAGAGCATGGAGTAGGATCTCCTTTTGAATGCACTAAGTGCTAAACAGGTCGGCAGAGGAAGGTGGGAAGAGTTGTTCTTGGCCGCACTAATTGGAGATTGGGACGAAGGAGAGTCTTCGGGACCCTCCAACGCCTCGGCGATCCAAGAAGTGTTGTCTGAGTTTGCGGATGTAATGCCAGACAGTCTCCCAGCAGTTTTGCCACCACGGAGGCATGTAGATCACCGGATCAAACTTGAGGCCGGAGCAAGACCGCTAGCGAAGACTCCCTACCGCCTCTCCGGACCAGAGATGGGGGAGTTAAAGAAGCAGCTGACGGAACTCGTGGAGGCGGGTTACTTGCGTCCGTCTAGGTCGCCTTATGCTGCCCCAGTTTTGTTCCAGCGCAAGAAGGATGGAAGTCTTCGGATGTGCATGGATTATTGGGCTTTGAACAAGCTCACAATCAAAAACAAGTATCCGTTACCCCTCATAGCGGATAGCTTTGACCGACTGGTTGATGCAAGAGTGTTTAGCAAGTTGGATCTGAGGCAGGGTTACTACCAGATCAGGATCGCGCCGGGTGACGAGGAAAAGACCGCGATCACGACGAGATATGGTAGCTATGAATTTTTGGTCATGCCCTTCGGCCTCACTAATGCTCCTGCCACCTTTAGCACTTTGATGAACGATGTGTTTCGACCGTTGTTTGACAAGTGTGTAGTTGTGTACTTGGATGACATTTTGGTGTACAGTCGAGACTTGGAGGAACATAAGAGACACCTTCAAGAGGTGTTCGCTTTGTTGAGGGAGCATCAATTGTTCGCAAAGAAGGAGAAGTGCGCCTTTGCACAGGAAGAAGTGTCATTTCTAGGTCATATTCTTGGACATGGCCAGATCCGACCAGACCCGAAAAAGCTTGAGGCAATCTGAGACTGGGAGCCACTCCACAATGTGCACGAGGTAAGACAGTTTCTTGGATTAGCTAACTACTACCGGAAATTTGTAGCAGGCTACTCCCGAATTGCGAGCCCTTTGACGGACCTGCTGAAGAAGGACCGCAGGTGGAAATGGGGCGACAAGCAACAGTCAACATTCGAGATGTTGAAAGATAAATTGATTGAGGAGCCAGTCTTAGCATTGCCGAAATACGGCAAACCATTTGAAGTTCAAACCGATGCATCCGATTATGCCATGGGCGGAGTTCTGATGCAGGATGGGCATCCAGTGGCCTATGAGTCCCAGAAACTCAATGACAGGGAAAGGAACTACTCGACGCACGAAAAAGAAATGACTGCTATTGTGCACTGTTTGAGAACTTGGAGGCACTACTTGTTGGGCGTGCCGTTCATAGTGAAAACAGACAACGTCAGCTCCACATACTTTAAGACTCAGTCCAAGCTCACCCCGAAACAGGCGAGGTGGCAAGAATTCTTGGCAGAATTCGATTTCGAGTTGGTATACAACCCGGGCTGGCACAATGTGGTAGCCGAAAAACACAACTTGGTGCTTTAGAACTCTTGGGCCAGAGTCAAGCTGTGCTGAATGAAGACATGATCGAAAGGATCAAAGAGGGTCTAGAAAACGACTCGCAAGCATGGCAGATTGTTTTGCAGGTGCGAGCTGGGTGAACACGGAAGTTCACGATTCAGGATGGGCTTCTGTATTATGCCACCAACCCAGTTTACCTTCCGAAGTGGAGAGAAGTTCGCAAGGAAGTCTTGCAGGAGTGTCATGACTCCGTTTGGGCAGGACATCCGGGACAGAAGCAAACGATGGCCTTGTTGGAAAGAGGCTTTTACTGGCCCAATATGCGGGATGATGTTGAGAGGCACGTGAGAAGTGCCCTCACTTGTCAACAAGACAAAGCTCAGAAATTGCAGCCAGCGGGCTTGTTGCAGCCTCTCCCCGTTCCAGTACAACCTTGGGCAAGTGTGAGTATGGACTTCATCACACAATTGCCAGAAGTGGACAGACTTTCTAGCATAATGGTCGTTGTAGATAGGTTCAGCAAATATGCAGTGTTTATTGCATGCAAGACTTCTTGCACAGCCGAGGAGGCGGCCGAACTCTTCTTTAAAAATGTGGTCAAGAACTGGGGAATCCCTTTGAACATCGTGAGTGATCGAGATCCACGATTTACTTCGAGCTTTTGGCAAGAACTATTCAAACTAGTTGGGACCCGACTTTTGATGAGTTCTGGGTTCCACCCCCAGACCGATGGACAGACAGAGCGGATAAATGACATACTAGAGGACTACTTGAGGCATTTCCTAGTCTCGGACCAGAAGAATTGGCCAAAGTTGTTGGACGTGGCTTAGTTCTCCTATAACCTGCAGAAGAGCGAATCTTCCAAATTTAGTCCATTTGAATTGGCAACGGGCCAACAACCACTTTCGCCTCATACAGTCATGGCGGGCTACAAGGGTGCGAATGTTGATGCGACAGAGCACTTGAAGAGCTGGAATGAGAAGGTAGACTTGGCTCGGTACCATCTCACCCAGGCTTCGGACAGAATGAAGAAATTTGCTAACAGGCACAGGCGTAAATTGGAGTTCAACGTTGGGGACAAAGTTTTGGTTCGAATGAATCAGGATCGATTCAAAGTTCCAAAGGGGTTGAGTGCTTCTTTGGTTAGGCGATTTGATGGGCCCTTCGAAGTGGTCCGGAAGATCAGTCCCGTCGCCTACCAACTCGACCTACCCCTCCACCTTTAGACACATCCTATTTTTCATGTTTCTCAGTTAAGGCCGCACCACCCAGATAAGGAAGACCTGACAAGGAACATTCCGCACAGGGGCCCGACAAATGTGTTGGACAATCCGGACCGCAGAGTCAGCCAAGTTCTTGCGATGCGAACTCGAGGAGGAGGCAGAATGGGCATCCGAGAATTTTTGGTAGTTTTCGAGGGACAGGAATGCGACTCGGCTTCATGGGTGCACAACGAGGCGCTTTGGCGCGATGAAAAGATCATCATGGAGTTCCTCTCCAAGGGGAGCTCTCCTAGACAGGAGTAGTTTTTTGGAATTTGGCCTCCTAGTGCTTTGTGCAGGGGCGCTGGCGTCGAGGGCGCCGCCACTAGTTTAGTGGGGGAGGATGTAACGGACCTGCATTGGGCGGATCACTTGCACATCATTTTGGGCCGGACCTTTTTTAAGTGGGGTTCTATTTTGCATCGGAGATTTACCCTTTTGTGCGGCCGACATGGAGTTAGCCTTTTTGCGCGACCGACATAAATTTATTCCTTGGCGGGGTCGACATGAACTTGCCGATGGATTTCTTTTGGCGCGGATTTAAGCACTTAAGTCCGGACCTATTTGGGCGCCGAATTCTCATTGGCGGAAATTCATTTGGGACCGGTCCTATTTGGGTAACGGCTCCTTTGTTTGGGTCCGAGCCTTCTCTATAAGAGCTGAGCGCAAAGCTCATTTTTGGATAAGGAGTTTCGCATGGAGTTTTGGATGCGAGATTGGAGCGAAGGACTTCGGTGTGAAGGCAAAGGCATTTGAAGTCTTGAGCGACTTTGTAATTCCAGCGATCAGGCAGACTCGAGGAGCGAACTGGTCCTCCTCTTGAGCAAGCCGATCTCTGTTTGAGCCAAGGGGCTCTTTGTATTCTTGTTCTAAGCCAAGTTGGCTGGCTAGACATTCATTCGGGGGCGACCTGTATTCCTCAATACTGTGTTCTATCCGACAATGTAAATATTGGATTCATAATGAAGGATTTGGGCATCTCGCCCCACCCTTAAAACTCTTTAGCAGTCTATCTTTATGGTCCGCATTCTGTGTCATTACTTGAGAGAAGTTCGGTCTGCTTTCTTATTTGCGCATTTCCGCTTTAGCGTAATTTGGACAAGGGACAAGGCGTAGGCCGAAGGCCTCAGTCCGCAGACTTATTCCGAGTCGGGACGGGACTTTTCGGTGCCGCACGGGCTTGACTCCCAAAGCCTGTGACAACAATAGTAGACAAAGTAGAATTTGAATTTTCAGGTTCCAACCTGAACTTCTTGTTGTTGCACATTAATGTTGACGAGAACTGGGCATATAAGGCTTTGACTTCTCTCCTTCTTCCCGCGTTGTTGTTTTCAAACCTAACGTTCAGACACAAGATTAATACTATTTATTCAAAGTCTATAATCAGAAGGGGTCAAGCTTCTCCACACAGATTGCATTACATTATATTTTTTCACCCGCCTTCACACGATTTATCTCATGAATTAATCATAATAATTTTGATCGCCACGCTCAGATTGTCTGGCCTGGGGTTCCTAACTTTCAAATTACCAAAACCCATGACCGCTATTTCTTTCTATTAATGCAAAGTGCGCCAGAGCATTTGATTGCCTTAATGTTTTTTTTGTTTTTAAGTAATGAAGGGCTTTGCAAACGTCCCCATGGAGATATCATTGTAAAGTCTAGTATTTAATACAGTATATAAACAATCAAAAACATTTTTTATAAAAAAAAAAAAAAAAATAAAGTAAATTTTTTTGAATATATAAATATAAAATGAAGTGTTTTTATTCTCTCCATAGTTTGATAGGTCTTCACATAGATTATTTAAGTCTTTTCATAATATATAAACAATTAATTAAAACATCTTTTATAAAAAAATAAATTAAGTATATTTTTTCAAATTTACAAATACAAAACAAATTTAAAATGAAGTGTTTTGATGCTCTCCATAGTTTGATAGGTCTTCACATAGATTATTCACTAGATTCACTTTCCTATGGTTTGATCTCCCTACCACTATTTGGATTCCCAACAATGATTTTTCACTTGACATTTGAGACAAAAAGAAATAAACAATTTTTTTTTTCAATTTTAATCACTAATAAATATTTTTTTATTAAATAGAGAAACATCAATTTTGATTAGTTACTATGTTGAGATGTTTTAGAATGACAAAAAGACATAAAAAACTAGCAGGCATAGAAATTAAAACATGGAAGAATATACTTATAAAAAAATTAAAACTAAAAATAAAAATCTTAAATAAAATTAACTCTTTAATGCTTAGAAAGTGAAATGTAACTATTCTTATTTACCATAACCCTTAAGTCAATAAAATAAGTTATTTACAAATATCTTTAGTTTTTTTTCTTTTTGATAGATATATTTGAGATATCTATAAGAGACCTTAAATATTAAACATTAACATTATCATTATGCTCTCCATTATTTTAATTTTATATCTTCCTACACATCCAATATTCATTCACCTAACTCCAAATTAGGGTTCTGTAAAAATTGTAAAAATATTGGAGCTCAAGTCAAGCGTTATCCTTGTATCATTTGTAGTTCTCTTTATAATTTTTTAAAATATTTGTGAGCTAAATTATCAAGTCCCTGCATGAATATATACTAGTTTGGATGACTCATTGCAACATTCAATGATGGGGCATTTTAGTTTGAAACTATAATCAATTTTCCATAAGATTCTTTAGTTTTCATTAGATAATTTTCTAATTGTTAGGTTGTCAGCTTTTGCAAGGGGATCTAAAACCCATGGTGTCTCTCGACAATATCTTCGTAACCCTATGAAGCTTGTTTTTACCTTTCCATCCTTTTAATTTTTAAAAGGAAATATTAGGAATTTTTGTGTTAAGATATTTTGTTTAGGTATAATATTGGTATCAAAAGTTGACCACGATTTTCCAATTTTGTTGAATGTGCAAGTGAACACTTTTCAAAGGGGCATTTGTAATTTGGATCATGTCTGTAATTAGGATAGACACATCACACATGACACAAGTTGTGGACTAAAAGAGAAATGTTCATGATATAAAAATATTCATTTGATTAGATTTTATCTAGGTTGATGCCAAATTTTATGGTTTTGTGTTGAAATCATATATTTTGATTGTGGTGTTTTATGTTTTAAAAAATAGGTCTATGTTTAAATATATATGTTTGCATTTATTGATGAAGTATTTGAGATATTTATAAGAGAACTTAAACATCAAATATTAACACTATTGTTTGTCTCTCCATCATTTCAGTTTCATATTTTACTACACATCCACTATTCGTTCACCCAAATCCAGATTAGGACTTTCTAAAAAATGTGAAAAATATTTGACTTCAAGTCAGGTGTTATCCTTGTATCATTTGTGACTTCCTTTATAAATTTAAAAATATTTTGTGAGCCTAAATATCAAGTCATTGAGTATATATAGTAGTTTGGAGCTTGGCTCATCACAACAAGTTTTATATAATGGGTTTAAGAATGCCAATTTATAAGAAATTAATTGAGAGTTGTTATAAAATCAATTAAACATTGTGGCTCGCATTGAATTACAAATAATAGGGCAACTCTATCCGATGGGTGGAAGTATAGATCCCTTTTGGATTTCTATTAAATTTATGAAATCATGTGGATTAGAGTTAGTGAATTCAAGATGTTTAGCTATTACTAAGCTAAAAAATTATAATGAATGTATGAAAAATAGTAATTATTATTGATAGAAATATATAGTTCCTATTATTGGAGTAAATAAAATTAGTTAGGAATTTAATTGTGTTGCAATAATTGTAAGTAATTGTTTTTAGCTTTAGCATTGGACAGGGGGCTAAGCAAGGAATTGGCTAGGAATCTCGACAAGGCCATTTTAAAATCTCAATTCCTAGGTAACATGGAGGATATATTGAGGAATTGTGAGAATTTTTGGATTCCTCTACCCAAGGATTTTGACAAAAAGGGAGAGGATATCCAAAAATTGCCAACCATTCTTCTCGATCATGAAATGGAATATATCAGGACCATAGGGAAAAAACATTGAGGAATCTCAATTTCCTTCTAAATTGGACAAATGTGGTGGTGAATCTAGAGCCGAACTGGATAACAAAGTTCATGGAGATGGCAAGTTTGGAGCTGCAGAGTCATTGAAATAATATGGAAATAGGAAGGCCCATGGAAAATGAAGAAATGGAGGACAATACTTAAGGTTAGAGATGTTAGCAAAGCCCCTTTGTTTTGAGTTTTTTGGCATAATGTCCTATAAGTTTATTTAATAGGCTAAACAAGGTAGATAGTTTAGCTAATAAGTTAATTTAATAGGCAAAATAAGTTTATTTAATAGGCTAAATCGGGAATAGACTTATATGGGTAGGTTTTATTAGACGGTGAACAAATATCTATAAATTTTAATGCTTATGAATCATATCTTCTTTCAGGCAATTTTGTAATATGTCAGTAGAAACTGTATTTACATGCTAGGTGATTTTTGAGAAATATCAGAAGGAATACTCTATCTCAGAAGGGATTTCACAATGATATGATTTTATTTTAGATTAATGCAGGGGACTGGCCCAAATTAGTAGTTTAATTATAAAAAAAAAAATTATGTTAAAAAATGATTAATAAATACTTTAGATCAAGTTTTACAAGTTCCTCCATGATTAAGGCATGCCATAATACCAATCGAGAAACATGAATCCTTGTGTAAGACTCGAAGATAGGGGTTTCATATCAAAGGTAGCATTTCTTAATTAAAGAATATCCATTAAGGTTTCAACCTTTTTCCTTTATGAGGAGAAGCTCTCTTTTCATCAAACATTATTGTAGTGGAAGTAGGAACACCAATACAAAGACCCATATGAGTTTTGACATAACCCAATGATTTCCAAACCTTAAGCTCCCTTTTCATTACATGAATTAAAATTATATCTACTTGAACCTTAATATAAGAACCCCATAAGCATGGTAATTACATTTTTTCATTCCCATTTATAGCACATAGGTTATCCTTAAAAAATATTCATGGGGCATTTGATCAGGTTTATTTCTCTTTCCTTTCTTTTATTTGCACACCCTCTTTCTTGCATTATACAATGAGAAAATTCAATTGAATTATCTTAGTATCATATTAATGACTATCCAAATTTCAATAGCCGTACACATAAATTAATTATTCATCAATTCCAA
This sequence comes from Cryptomeria japonica, assembly GCF_030272615.1. NCBI lineage: Eukaryota > Viridiplantae > Streptophyta > Pinopsida > Cupressales > Cupressaceae > Cryptomeria > Cryptomeria japonica. Next base: position 505,193,957 of record NC_081414.1, read on the forward strand.
TGAATAAAAAATTTAATCCATATTCAATACTTCATAAATGCATAAGCAATTATTGATTATTAATTATTAGTTCATCACATCAAAAAATTAGATGTTAGAGCTATTTTAATTTTCATCATAATCAAAGAAGATACATACAACTAAGTAGAAGGACACAACCAATGGAATAAATTCACAATCACCATTTCAATTTAACTAACTAATATATGTACGAAATTAGGGTTGCATTAACTATTGAAGATGTGGGGTCTAACACTTTGGATACTATATCTGGTTCACATCTGATTATGCTTATTTGTGGGACTTATTTTGGAAACTAGGTGTAATACCCTTCTCATGACCTTTTTTCTTGAGTAAATTATTGAGACTGGGGCACCCAATTCCCTTGTCCATGGACTAGGATTCCCAACACCCCTACAATCTAATCTTTTTGGCTACAGATTTTGAATTACAATGATTGGTTTTGATGATAGCAAGAAAGAGGTCCTTGACGTTTGTCTTCATCAAACTTTAAATCTGAAATGGTGCAAGTTGCATATAAATACAACCCTCTCTCTCTTTCTCATTTTAAATGTAACTAATGTAAATGATCTATCAATCCTATGATAACAAGTTTAGTAATTGACCACAGGTCTGCAATCAAGGTGTCAAACATTCAAATCAACGTCTTTCTTTCAACAATAATGATCAAGTTTTAAATGTTCCATCATGATGAAGGCGTGCATTAACTTCAATCAAGTAACATGAAGCATTGTGCAAGAATTCAAGATAAGGTTTCATATCAAAGGTAATAATTATCATTTTAAGCATTTCCATTAAGGGTTTCAACCTTTCTAGTTTTTGAGGACAAGCTCTCCATTCATCAAGCATTGTTGCAGTGGAGATATAATTACCAGCATGGATTTTGATGTAGGAAAGCCCCTATATAAGATAACATTTTCCCCTCCTTTCATGTGTCTATGTTCAGATCTAAACATAGAGAGTGTTAGAGACGTGTATGGAAGACAATGATAGATGATCTCAAACTTTAAATAAGTAGAAATTCATGGACTATGACACCATCCTATCATGTATGATACTTTTCAATTAATTTTTGAAGAGACAAATCTACAGAGTCTTTTGATCCAAAATTTGGAAGTTATCGTTAACCAAAACACCCTCCATCCTTACTTGGCATATTTTTCTCCAAATTATAGCTACATGTTCTTCTCTCTATCCCATTATGATGCATGATAATGTAGGTAGTTATATTTATGCATTTTATACAGTTAGCCTAAATGGATTACTCCTCATTACATTTCGTTATTCTTTAATAAAAAATAATAAAACTGAAGTATTATATTGTATAAAATGCTTCAAAGTAGGTGATGAAGGAATTTGATATGCACATGGAGAGTTTATATAAATGGTGACTAATAGGAACTTTGGACCAATGAGAAGTTCCTAGCATGAGAGGGAAGAATGGCATTGAAAGCTTCATGAATGAAGTTGAAGAGCATTGCAAAATTCCTTTGCCTTGCCGTTTGAAGATAGTTTTTGAGCCAAACATCTATTGCATTTGTTGCAAGTAATTTGAAAGCTACATAAAATATCACCAAGTTCTATAAAGGCAAATGTATAGCTACACCCGATATGGGAAAGAGAAGGATACTTGCAACATTGGAAATGAGGACACAATTTTTATACATGGTGAATAGATGTTTGACTTGTGTTAATATAAATATTAGCGTTAAAATTTATAGACTATTTTTCAGCATTTCATTTCCAATGTTTGGAGGCACTTGTGAAGATGAGGTGTAAGTAAAAATTCTAAAAATTAATTGGAGTTTTATTTATAAAGGTGTGGAGATCAGGATTGTTTTTCCAATTTATGAGCATTTGTTTGACACTCTAATTTTTTGGTGAGTGTTTAAATAATTTATTATTCACTGAAGTGCATAAAACTAATTTGTAAACTATTAGAATCATTATATAAAATAAATTTAATACAAGGTTCTTGACCTACTCAAATAGAAATATTTCTTATTTCAATGACATAGAAAAGAGGTGCAAGTTTATTTCAGTAATGTTAGTTCCAATAGTGATCATCCACGGTTTTCAATTTAAGATGGAAGAGGCTAGGAGGTCCATTCTTGCTACGTACATTCATTATTTGAGATGGTTCTTTTTCTTTTCATGAAAAGCATTTTTTACATGAGTTTCTTGATTTCCTTTTTGCTTTCATTGTAGATGTTGATAGATTTGAAGAACGTATATATTGTGAAGTTTGATCTTTGGAGATAGCTAAGGGGTTCGGTGTTGACCTCAATGTAGATTATTGTCCAATAATCTAGTATTTATGATTCGGGAATTAGGGACTGATGTAGTTTGATGGAAGTCCACTTGATTCACTATTCATTTTCTTCAAAAAAAGAACTTGTCAAAAAAATATGTATTTATTTTATGTAATTAACAATTTTTGTGATGTAAGCCTCTAGGGTGGTCCCCTGGTACTTTTGCAGGACAATATAATATGGAGATGATGTTGGCATATTACATATTGTTATGTGTTTTAAAGTAGGTAGTTGTGGTTATGCAGTTTATGCAGTTGGTCTAACTGCATTTTTTTTTAAGGTAAAGGGTAGAACTCATACTTGCATTAATAAGAAAATAATTATAAAAGATACATAAAGCACGTCATAAATGTCCTACAAATAGCAACATATTTAGACCATCACTACATACTAACTAATCAAAGCCCAACATAATAAACTAAAGACATGTATACAAATGTATAGAACTAGAAGCTAACTAGCGAAACAAGTAAGCATATGAAAGTTAAGAAATATGGGAGCATTCCTCATTTCTCAAAAAGTTTTACTTTTCGTTTATCTTTCTGTAGATGAGATGGGCTAGTGTGGAGAACCTCAACAATGTGTGAAGCTATGGCAATGGAGACGAGCAGATGCAATTTGTCACCATCTCCCCTTTTAGCTCGATAAACTTTGGTGTTTAGAACAAAATCCACATTCCTAGGCATATAAAGTGGAATAATAACAATAGTCTTGTAATCAAGAAGCATGTGAAGAGAAAATAAGACCTCGGAGATGTGTTGAGCGATTGGAGGAGAAAGAATGTATGCAACCTATGACAATTCCCTTTAAAAATGCTTACAATTGTATGTGTCGAGGCCAATCTTAATAGCCTCATATACTTTGACAAAAATAGGTCGATCCTCTATATATCTTACTGGAAATGAACCCCCAATCGAAGCCTTTCCATGATACATTTCATAAAACAATTTTTACACCATTTCCCATAATAAACACTTCTGTAACATATTTGCCAGCCACTTTGTGGAACATACTCCAATCCTAAATTGAATCAAACCTATTCGAGGAATTTTCACAATACTTAGCGATGGGAAAATACATCTAGGGGAGTTAGCATTCAAGAAATCCTCACCAATAATGATGTAAATTGAACATTCTATCCCCCACCCGTCAATCTTGAAAATTCCACGCATGTGGGACATGGTAACAACACCTGAAATGGGCTTTTTCCATTTAAGATTTGGAATGGTGATGCAGTTGTACAAGAAATGATAAACTATTATGCCTTGTAGGAAGAAAAATCTAGGATGGAAATGCCAAGAAAAGGACTAGGCATAAATATGGGATGTAGAAGAGGAAGCAGTGCTCAAGCCTCTTCGTGATGCACACATGGTCCAAGGAAAAGAAAGATTTTGAAAATGGTGGCGATGGCACTTGAAGTTGGAGGAGTCTCTATAAATGGCCTGGCTATCAAATATGGGAAGAGAACCAAGTGTCAAACATGGATACGAAAGAGTTTTTTAAAATATGTCGTTAAGTAGTCTACACATGCTGATTTGATAGTAATTTGAAAATAGACGGTTTGTGAAAGATATGAAATATTTCAACATCTCCTCATTAATACAAGTATAATGATCCAAAACATGCTTAACACATGGTGAAAGCGCCAAATAAATAACATGAGTGGGCCACACAAACTAGCGAGCACATCTGCTATTTCAAATTCGGGAAAATGAAAACCTGCACAGAAAAATAAATGTTAGGGAGAGCACGAACCTATGATCAAGGGAATCATCTTTCAATTCAGTTTTAAGGATGAACACTCTGAAGTTCTTCTCCGATGGATTGATTTTTAGTGAAATCACTTGTTTTGCTACTTTAAGAAGTGTAATGAAGTCTTTGCAAGATAAAATCAATTCCCCTTTATCAATGTGTACCCCTGCATTGGCAAGATCATCTGCCAAACTGTTTGCCTCTCTATAACAATGTGCTACCGCATAATCATCAAAATTCTCTAGTAATTTTCAAATCTCTGAAAAAGATATAACGAAACCTCCAATTTGAAACTTGTTTAGAATTGAGAGCATTAATAATAACTCGGGGGTCTCCTATGTGTATTTTAACAATGTGATAGGACAAAGCTAGTTTTAATCCTTTGTATGAAGTTAAAGCCTCTACCATGCTATTAGTGTCTTGTGGAATTTTAGAGGCCAAGGCTGAAATGAATTGCCCCTCCTTGTTTCTAATAATGCAACCTAGCCTTGATGGGACCAGATTTCCTCTAGAAGCACCATTTGATAGATAATAAATAATAAATAATAAATAATAAATAGTAAATATTTTTTATTATTTAATAAATAATGAAAATATTGAATTATTATGCTCCCTCATTAGCCATCCTAATTATAGATATTAATCCTTTCCCTCTATTACCCATAAAAGTTTAATTTTGCTACTTGAATAATGTGGCTCTCGAGTCACGGATTTGTGAATTTTCAAAACTAAGTAGCCGGTCCCTTGCCTTATTGATCATGTCGTGGGGCTCCCAAGTTTTGAAAACTCCTGATCACCTGACATGATTGTGAGAAATCACAAAAGGTCGATCGCTATTCATGAAGATCCAAGAAAGTTTGGTTTTTGATTGATTTTTGAAGCAGTTCGGAGGTTGTGATTCTACCCAATTTCCCGATACGCTTGTGTTAATTCATGAAGTCTTCAAGGACAGACCACCCCCCGACATAGTTGGCACATTTCTCAAGGATGCAACAGGCCTACTGAGGTGACGACATGAGCGTTGAAAGGGAACATGTTATAATTAGCCGTTGACAAAAAATGTTCGAGTTTATCTACTCTGTGAAGGAAATCATTTGTTCCATTACCAACTTCGGCCTACCGTGCCAACATGCTGTACATATTTCTCGAGAAGCTGATTAGGAAGATTTATCATTAATGATAGGATTAAGTAGTCGAGGACACATAAAGGTGACAACATGTGTTGTAGCACTTGATATTATCACCCTTATAGACAAAATTTAATACACCACCTTTTGAAAACTGCTAAAGGAGTGTGTGCTATCCCGAGTTGTCCCTATCAGAATTGTTTTACCTCATGACGACGAACTGCCATTTCGAAACCTAGAGTTGAATTGGCCAGAAATGGAACAAGAAGATATCATCCAATAATTATGGTCTTTTGCATGGAAAGAGCATATCGACTTCAGCCAATATAGAAAAGCTATTACCCTCTTAGAGAAAATCGCGGATCAGGTGGATAATCACAAGTGACATCTATAGGGAGAGCAACCTCTTGATAACTAATCTTTTCAAATAGCATCAAGGATGGTGCTCAAAGGAAAAGGCCCCCTTGATCCAACCTAATGTCGAGTATTTGCAGGATGATATCCTTCTCAACATGAGTGACTACGTTCGAGCAACTATAATTGATGAAGATAAATTTACTGAAGTCCTTTAGGTGTTGATTGAAGAAGAAAGGAAAGCAGACATGATTGACCATCAGATTGCAGCACTGAATCCAGTGCCCGATGAAGAAGAAGGAGCATGAGATTAATGGTTCATGAATAGGGTTTATTTGATAATTTTTGTTTTAAAATCATGTTCAGAGCAGTCATTTTGAAGACCGTTACTTTTAAACAAACCGTTTTTGAAAATGGAACAGACTTTAGTTATAAATGGATAAAATGATAGATAGAAAAAGGGGGGGGGGGGGAGAAAAGGGGAAAGGGGTAGTACAATTTTCTTTATTATGCAGTTTTATTGTACAAAAGTGTTCAGTCCGTGAACTCACATTTTGACATTGAAGGAATAAAGAGGATATTTCTAAGTCTTTGAATATATTAATGTTTTCTTTTAATTGCAATGAACTGTGCTTCTTTATAATTACTTTTAGTTTCATTATGTTTTTAATAAAGATAAACAGGTTTTATAGGGACCTTAAACCCAAAGTATTACAGACCAAGGCCAACAACCAACCAGACCAAAAAACTAAGCTGAACAGGGGACGAGCCCCACATAGACCGACAACAAAAAAGAAAAAAGCTAAACCAAAAAACAAGACCAAGCACTCAACTAAGAGAGTGCATCAAATCAGTGTTTTTCTTAATAATACTCCTATTAATATTCTCCAAGTCCTCCACGATGAATCTGGAGGTTCCCTGGTCCTGGCTCTGGCTCCTGGTTCTAGTACACAGACCCGAACTGATCTTCCTAGTGATGAATAATGATGAACAATTAGTACCAAACTGGTACTGAGACGAGGGGTGAATAAGTACAGACAAAAAAAACTTTCCATGAACTAGTTTGACTACAAAGAGTGCACTTAGCTGGTAAACAGTAACACCGGTCTAAATCAGGGCACTACTGGTAAAACACAGTGAGAATATGAAAGACATAAACCAGTAACACTCAGATCTCCACACAATCTCATATCTCATTTCCACTTCACCCGTATGCATAAACAAGTAATATATCATTAGAAATACAATAGCTACTTATTCAACATGCCTTACCACTTGACAAAAAATATTAAGGCATCACATGAAAAGCATCACACATGACACACAAATTTTTCATGTGGAAACCCAACTGAAAAAAACCATGGTGGGGATGAATACCCACAAGCTGTTCTTAGAACTCTTCTGAAGTCCGCTCTGTTAGGAGCCTGGTCCGGTTAAAGAATTTTACAATAGGTTTTGCGAAGAACCGATCCTGCTAGGGATCACTCGGTTAAGGGATGGCTAAATACCCAGTTAAAGGTTAGAATCCTGTTAAAGGTTACCTTGCAAGAGGATTTGAAGAACTCATTGAATTGAGTCACCCTATTAAAGGATTTACAGAAAAGCTTGTTAAAGCTACCCAGTTAAGGGATTTTCCAATTGGTGAAATGGCTAGAAGTCAACAAGTAATACATTGATCTGATAACAACACACAATGCCAAGGCAGATCCACTTAAGCTCCTTTGCTTCTGCAATCACACTCTGCAGGTATCCACACACTTCTCCAGTCTGGCAAGAATCAAGTATCTCTTCACTTGGATACACACATAACATTTGCCAACAACTTCAAAATGAAAAACGTCATTGACCTTATAGGAAACAGATAGGTCGGTAGCATAAACCCTAAACCCTAAACATTTAGGTTTAACAATTCAGTCGGTTCAATCCTGATCGTTAATCATATTGCATTGAACACAATAGTCTTGAACAAATCTCAAGACATTCTCCAACGTTCATTCTTTGCCGTTTTAGGAAGTTGATAACCCATCACGCGCTCTCCACCATTTATAGAGACTTCACACATTCCCGAGGTAGATAGTATCAAGCTCCATGCAAGATCCTCAAGGAAATCCTTCACGCGCACAAGGTTGACATGGCAACACGATCTGATCTTCATTACAATGCTAACTCATCACAAGATGTCATTAGTTGAATCACACAGGCTTTGAATGCATCAACCAGAAACCCTGAAGCTAAGACTACCAATCGATAGTCATGCCAAATGAAACCCCGATATAGAACTTCCCATATACCGGTTCTCATTCCAACATACCGCTTCACTTTTTCGCATATACCGGTTCACAATATCATACCGGTTCTCTTGCCAGTTTTCTTGCTTCAATATACCAGTTCATACTTCAGCATATTGACATCAATGACAACATACAATATCATCATGTCATCAAGCTCTGCACATATGCCAACAATCTCCCCCTTTGGCATTGATGGCAATATACAAAGATATCTCTTTGCTTCACATCTTCTCCCCAATACTGTAGATATCTTCTCCGCTTCACATCTTCTCCCCCTTTGACAACAATGCCAAAGTGGAGGCACAAACAACTATGTTCCACTATGCTGCTCCCCCTAAGGAGTAGCATCCTTCAACACACCAATCCTGAAAAAGATTTATTAATGCAATACCTGACTGATGTGGAGCACACACCTTTAGTTCACCTCTTGAAGGGGCAACACCCCTAATTCACCTCTTAAATAGGTAAATGTAGCCTTCGGTAGAGGCTTGGTGAATATGTCTGCTAATTGCTCCTTACTGGAAACATGTTCCAATACAACCTCTTTGTTTTGAACCTTCTCCCTCAAGAAATGATACTTGAGCTTGAAGTGCTTGGTTCTAGCATGTAAAACCAGATTTTTGGAAATATTAATTGCACTTGTGTTGTTACAGAATATACTCATCGGTTCAGATACAGGAACTTTGAAACCACTTAATACATGCTTCATCCAAATTGTCTGGGTGCAGCTCATAAATGCTGCAACATATTTCGCTTCCGCTGTAGACTGGGAGATACAACTCTGCTTCTTACTCATCCATGAGACTAGTCTACCACCAAGAAAGAATGCACCATTGGTTGTGCTCTTCCGGTCATCCACATTACCAGCCCAATCAGCATCTGTAAACACTTTCAGGTTGGAATTATTACTATATGGATACCATAATCCATAGTCAATAGTTCCCTTTAGATATCTAAGAATCTGCTTGACTGCTACCAAGTGGGATTCTCTTAGACTTTTCTGGAACCATGCAGTAATGCCCACTGCATGTGCAATGTCTGGTCTGCTATGTACTACATAGTGCAACTTACAAATCATTGATCGGTATTCCTTCTCATTCACCAACGTTGAGTCATCCTCTTTTGACAATTTACAACCGGTCACCATCGGTGTACCAACCGGTTTGCTGTCTTCTATGCCAAAGGTCTTCAACACCTCTTTGACATACTTGGACTGAGTGATAAAGATACCATCTTTCATTTGTTGAATCTGTAGTCCAATGAAGAACTTAATCTCCGCTATAAGTGACATCTCAAATTCCTTCTTCATCTCATTTGCAAAATCATGACTCATCTTGTCATCTCCACCAAAAGTTATGTCATCAACAAATACTTCATAGATCAGAATTTGATCTCCTTTTGACTTCAAATAGATATTGCTATCTTCACTTGTTCTTTCAAATCCAATCTTCACAAGATGGGAGTGTAAGCGTTCATACCATGCTCTAGGTGCCTGCTGATGAATACTAAGAGGGGGGGTGAATTAGTATGCAAAAAATATCTGCACTAAAACACTTAAACAGTCTGAAGATAAACTGGTAAAATAGTTTAACAGACAGACCGGTTATCACACATGCAAACCAAAATGAAAATAAAGCATTCACCCACAAAAGCAATACAACCATAACACAAGATATTTGACGTGGAAACCCAAATGGGAAAAACCACGGTGAGATGAAACTCACAAGTCACTATTTGCAGAATAGAAACCAGACCGGTTAAGGTCAGACCGATTAAGGTCTTACAATGTTCTTCACCAGAACAAATCCTGTTAGGAATCTCAATCTCTGTTAGGAGATAAGTTCGATTAAAGACTACCTTGCTAGAGGATTTTAGATTCACAAAGGTGAACCACCTTGTGAGAGGATTTTACAAAAGGCTTTTTGGGCCTACCGGTTAAGGGCTACAAACTTGTCAAAGATGTGAGTAATCAACAAGTGTTTGATCTATCTAATAGCATAGACTGCTTGGTTAGATCCAGTATAGCTCACAGCTAATGCATTCCAACATTACTTCAGTCTTCTTTGTCTCTCACTCAGTTACAACTTGATCTTCTCAGATAAGATCACTCTTACAACAACTCATCAACCACCTTAAACCCTAGCACAACATAAACCCTTCTAGCAACAACCTAAAACCCTAGATATGATGTCCTTTAAAAGGAATCTGATTTCATGTCGGTCCAATAGGATTACATTACAATTTCTTAGGTTCAATGGATCTAGACATACTCAGTAATATGACACAAGAAGCGCCGTTAGTGTGTCGGTCCTGTCAAACAATCGGTGGATTGGTAACTCATCACAAAATGCCGATTGGTAACTCATCACAGAGTATTATCGGTTCATACAAAATACCAGTTGCTGGTTTGACAAAAATGAAGACTGGTAAGAATGTGTTATGCCGCTTTGCTCCCTTGTACCCCTTGAAATCTACGAACTGCTTGGGGTCGACATGCCGCTTCAGACTAGGAAACACATTCTGCAAAATCACCAATAGTCTAAAGACTAGAATACAACATACCGGTTGGAACAGATACCAGTTGAGGTCTAGCTCATACATATAAAGGGGATCTCAATGCAAGTGTGTGTCCATCAATGAAAATCACAACATAAACATCAAAAATGCCAACAATCTCCCCCTTTGGCATTGATGGCAACACTTAGGAAAATAAAATTTTGACATCTAAGTGTTTTACAACAAAAACATGCCATTAACAAAATTGCTCCCCCTAAGCATATACACTATCCCTTAATCAATACAATGTATAGCAATTTGCATACATAGCATAAACATTGAAATATCAGAGCATATATCAAAGAATATAACAAAATTTTAAAGCCATATACTTCTCCCTATACTTCTCCAAAATAGATAGAGTACTTCTCCCCCTTTGCCAACAATGACAAAGTATTGCTGAACAACCCTGTTTCCATTAAAATAATAAAAGTTTATGACAACAAGGAATAATACTTGTCAAAAACCGATTTATAGTCTTGCAAAAATTGTTTCATTGAAAGTGACCAGGACTCAAGTAGGGAGGTGGCCACTTCTTTCTCTGTTTGCATCTGGGATACCTATTCTTCCATGGCATCAACTGTGCTCATTTCTTGCGTAATTGTCAAGGCATCCACGTTCAGATAACACTTCTAAAGAATTTACAGATGTGGAAGTAAAACCAGTTGTAGCTCCTGCAAGTCTCTAGAACGTGTGCTGATCTCTTGCTCCATTTTGGCTGACTAGATCTGAAACCAGTGAACGGTTTGCCCATAAGTTGCAAAGGAATCATAAGGTGGCTTAAATGTGCTCAAGTAAGACTGTAAGTCCATTTGAAGCTTTTTCTTCTGAGCTAGCACATCATCGTAGAATAGATGGGGTGGAAATATTTTTCTTAAAAGCAGATTTCCCTCATCCAAAGTGTCCCTTGTATCCTTTTGGTCTTTCAGCAGTTCAGACCAGAGTTCATTCAACTTCTTCACCAAAGCAATGTGAAGAGCCTTTTGATGCTCTTTCTTGACATGTGCCTCAGCTGCTTCTTCCAGGCTCTGCACCTGATCATCCACTACAGTACATAGTAGCTTAAGCTGTGCTAGTGATGATTCGGTGGTGGGAAGATTGGTACCGGGGATCAAACCGGTAAGGGTGTCTACAACCGCTTGAATTATATCTTACTCCTTTTTCTTTCAAATGATTTCAAGGCGCTCTTGAGAAACCTTGATGCTCTGCATTAGCTTCGATTCACTTGCATACTGGAGATCGATAGGACTGGTGATATCAGCCGGTTTGGCTTGACTCTCGATTGCCTTCGGAGTCTCCATCTGTGTGCTCTTCACCACTTCCACTGCCTTGTCCGCTTTGCTTTTCTTCGCTACTTTGTCTTCTTCTTCCTTCTTCTTTTTCTCTGCTTCCTTCTTCTTTTCTTGTTCCTTTTTCTTTCAAAGGCTTTTGCTGGTGCCACTTCCAGTTTCTTCTTTGTAGGTGACCTCTTGGTCACTCTTGGAGTTGCAGTAGTAGCTGGTGCTGATGCTGCAGGCACTACCTTTGCCTTCTTTGTTGCCGGTTCTTTTCCTTTCTTAACAAAGGGTTCTTCGGTCGGTGCAATCCTTTCCAGATAGGTTTCGTCCCTCTTTGCCTTAGGATCAAGAGGTAAGGCAATAAGGGTTGAGGCATACCCTTCCAGCATATCGTACATCACCTCATAGCCCATTGGCTCCACTTCTTCCATTCTAGGCTCAATAGCCTCCATTAAGCATTTGTCCACCTGGATGGTAAAACAGATGTCATCTTCATATTTCTTGACGATATTACATGAGATCTTCATCCTTTGGCTCATCTTCCATCTGAACTCATCAAAATACTTGTTCAACACATCAGGGTAACCGGTTTCGATCGCTTGAATGCTTTCCTTGATCTGCTTGGTTACCAGTTGGTCAGGGGACCACTGAATGTCTCCTACTCCTGGGAAGTAGCCTTGAAAATAGAAGAACAACGCTACTAGTAGTTGTCCAAACTTGAACCTAAGTGCATTATCCTGTTTGATCGCCTTTAGATTCAACAGGAGTTGTCTTTGCATACTGGTGCACAAATCAAATGATGCATCCTCCTTTATCATCCGGTAAGTGGCATTTACTGTTGCAACAGATACAGAGTTAATCCCGCTGGCTGAGAATGTCCGGTATCCAATAACCATACACGCATACTCCACCAAATCATCCTTGATAGGATTTACTATCATGCCTCATGAGTCACTCTTTGAATCGGTGAGCTTGGCCATTTCAGTTTTGCTTACCGTTCTTAGGGCTGGCACTTCCCCCGTGTTGTAGAAACCGGTGACTGCATGAATTGCCTGTGGTGTGATATCATGAATCCTCTCTAGGTACATCTTGTCACCATGGACTCTGCTCAAAATGATCCTAATATGATCCTCTGTAAAATCTTCCAGGAAGTAGACAACATTGTGGAGCTTTTTCTTCTCCAAAATATTAAACTCCGGTTTGATCTTCTTATCCTTGCCGCAAAATAAACCTAACTGGGTGTGAATAGCTAAAGACCCTAGATCTTCTATTTTGCAATCTATGTAGTCGGAGATTCCCTCTTCTACTATCACACCAGTCAAAACTTGTGATAGGGCATTATATTTTGACTTCCTTTGAATGAAACTTTCAGACTCAATGGATGCACTAGAACTGGTATGAGATGCGGAAGCCATTGTAGAATATTTTAAGAACTCAAGAAATACCTTTAAAATGCGAATTTAGGGCTTTCTGATCCTCCTTCACTCCACACTTCGTCAGTTGCCGAATCACCACTTTGTGTTCTCCACTTGACCGTTTGCAATTTGAATTTGAATCTCCTTCATGATTTGTCAATTTCTTGAAATCTCAGCTCAAATCGCCTTTTCTTCACTCTTCTCTTTGAAAAAATTTTCTTCGCTCGAAAACAGATAGTGAGAAATGATTTGAAAAATGCTTTTATACATGTCTCTCACCTACCGCCATTAATGCTCCTCTATTAGGGCGTAAACCCTAATTTGCCTTTTTACCATTTCCGGTCTTCTGCCAAGCAACAGGTATCACATACCGGTTAAAGGTCTTTTACCAGTGTAAACCGGGGGTTTGAAAACATTTTGCTGTTTGCTCCCCCTAAGCCTTTTGAAGCTTAGTTTGCCGGTTTTGATGTTTCCACACTAGGTGCAAAAACTGGTTCCTCTTCCAACATTGTTGGTTTCTTCCTCTAGGTTTTGTTCATGTCCGCTTGAACCATTTCAACATCAATTTCTCCTTCCGGAGTGACTGGTATATCATCAGATATACTATTTCTGCTTCTGCAGAATCTTGCAATGTGACCTGGTTTGTTGCAGTGGTAGCAAACCAATCCAGGTGCTCCTCAAGGTCCATTGTTCATGTTTCCATTCTTCCTTCTGCATATTGCAGCAGTGTGACCATGACCATGACCATGACAGATCATACAATTTTCTCTCCATCCGGTTGCCGCTTGATGGCCATCGCTTCTTGGTTGATGATTGAAGACATTAAACTGGTTGTGGTTCCGATTCACAAAAGGTTCAGGACCAACTCCTTGAGTCCTTTGAGGATATCTTCCAGTGTTATTCATCACAGACCTGCATTCAAATTCTCTATGCTCAAACTTGTTGCATGCATAACAATGACCATTGAACTTATTGGATCTAGATACATTGTTAATAAAGTAAGGAAAATTATTGTAGGCTTTGCTCCTACATACATTGGCAGTGTGTCCTTCTTTAAGACAGTTAAAGCAAATAGGTTTGAATTTTTGCTTACCTTTTCCTTTGAATACTGGTTGCTTCTTTGATGCTTCAACATTTGTTGCTGAGGATTCTCCTTCCTCATGTCTAGAGAAACCAAGTCCATTGGTATTCTTTACTGGTCTAGCCGACTCAAGCTTCTGCTCTAGCTTAACAGTACTTTGGCTAAACTTAGCAAGTATTTCCTTAGACTCAGAGAGTTCTTTGGAAATATTAGTATTTGTCTCCATTAGGCTTGCATTTTCAGAGATGGCTATGTTCAGTTCATCTTGTACTCCTTCTTTTTCCATTCTGCTCTCATGAAGGTGAGCAGTTAGTGCACTAATCTCTTGTTTCAACTTGGAGATCTCATGATCTCTGTCCTTCACTAGATCTTTAGCTTTCCTCCGGTTCTCAAGCTCTTGACTAAACCGGATAGTCAGTCCTTCCAACTCCTTTCTCAGGTTGGAGTTTGATTCATTCAACTTATTTACTTTTGCTATCATGGATTCCATATTTGCTTCATCTGCAGAACTATTTTCAGATAGCTCCATCAACTTTTCTGCATGTTCTCTCCTTTTTGCTTGAGATTCCTTGTATTTAACCATAAGATCATCATAGGCTTGCTCAGACCGAGTGAGCCATTGAGTAAGTTCCCTCAAGGTGTATTCCCCCATATCTCTTTCCAAGTGGTTAAACTTATAGAAAGGTAGGCTTTGATACCAATTAATGAATACTAAGAGGGGGGTGTGTGAATTAGTATGCCAAAAATCTTTGCACTAAAACACTTAAACAGTCTGAAGATAAACCGGTAAAATAGTTTAACAGACAGACCGGTTATCACACATGCAAACCAAAATGCAAATAAAGCATTCACCCACAAAAGCAATACAACCATAACACAAGATATTTGACATGCAAACCCAAATGGGAAAAACCACAGTGAGATGGAACTCACAAGTGACTATCTGCAGAATAGAAACCAGACCGGTTAAGGTCTTACAATGTTCTTCACCAGAACAGATCCTATTAGGAATCTCAATCTTTGTTAGGAGATAAGTCCGATTAAAGACTACCTTGCTAGAGGATTTTAGATTCACAGAGGTGAACCACCTTGTTAGAGGATTTTACAAAAGGCTCTTGGGCCTACCTAGTTAAGGGCTACATACTTGTCAAAGATGTGAGTAATCAACAAGTGTTTGATCTATCTAATAGCACAGACTGCTTGGTTAGATCTAGTATAGCTCACAGCTAATGCATTCCAACATTACTTCAGTCTTCTCTATCTCTCACTTAGTTACAACTTGATCTTCTCAGATAAGATCGCTCTTACAACAACTCATCAACCACCTTAAACCCTAGCACAACATAAACCCTTCTAGCAACAACCTAAAACCCTAGACATGATGTCCTTTAAAAGGAAACTGATTTCATGTTGGTCCAATAGGATTACATTACAATTTCCTAGGTTCAATGAATCTAGACATACTTAGTAACACGACACAAGAAGCCCCGTTAGTGTGTCGGCACTGTCAAACAATTGGTGGATTGGTAACTCATCACAAAACGCCAGTTGGTAACTCATCACAGAGTATTACCAGTTCATACAAAATCCTGGTTGCCGGTTTGACAAAAATGAAGATTGGTAAGAATGTGTTATGCCGCTTTGCTCCCTCATACTGCTTGAGATCTACGAACCGCTTGGGGTTGACATGCCGCTTCAGACTGGGAAACACATTCTGCAAAATCACCAATAGTCTAAAGACTAGAATACAACATACCGGTTGGAATAGATACCAGTTGAGCTCTAGCTCATACATATAAAGGGGATCTCAATGCAAGTGTGTGTCCATCAATGACAATCACAACATAAACATAAAAAATGCCAACACTTGCTTCAATCCATACAAGGCTTTATGTAGCCTACACACCATGTCACTGTCTTTTGATAGGGCAAACCCATCTGGTTGCTCTATATACACCTCTTCAAGTATTCCATTCAGAAATGCAGATTTTACATCCATTTGATATACTTTGAATCCCTTGAAGGCTGCATATGCAAGAAGCATACAAACTCATTCCAATCTAGCTACTGGAGTAAGGGTTTCTCCATAGTCTTCTCCTTCTTCTTGAGCATATCCCTTACACACTAGTCTGGCTTTGTTTCTTACCACTGTGCCACCTTCATTTAGCTTATTTCTGAAAACCCATTTGGTGCCAATGACATTTTTATGCTTAGGTCTGGGTACCAAAGACCATGTACCATTCTTTTCTATCTGGTCAAGTTCCTCTTCCATAGCCTTGATCTAGTCTTCATCTTTATGTGCCTCTTTAAATGTTTTAGGCTCAAATTTAGAGATCATGCAAGAATTTTCTCTGACCTTTCTTCTTGTAAGAATTCCTGCATCCTTATCTCCTATGAGCTACTTTGGATCATGATTTAAATTTACATACCTAGGAATGATCTTAGCTGTTTCCTCTTGCTTTTCTTCTTCATCCTCATCTTCATCAGCATCAACATCTACTGGTGTAGAGGCACTGTTACTGGTACTAGGCTGTTTTGTAATCGGTTCCCAGAAGGTTACAACTGGTTCATCTACCACTCGCTCACTGCCGGTTTCCTCAGGTTTCTTAGAGGTTTCATCAACTCTGACATTAATAATTTCAACAATTCTCTGAGTCCTATTGTTGAAACACTTGAGAGCTTTGCTCTTGGTGGAATATCCTAGGAATATTCCCTCATCACATTTTGCATCAAACTTGCTCTGATGTTCACTCCTCTTGATATAACATTTGCTACTAAACACTCTAAAGTAGCTTACTATAGGAGTCTTACCAGTCCAATACTCATAAGGTATTTTATCCTTACCTTTCTTGATGAGTACTCGGTTCATAGTGTAGACTGTAGTGCTCATCGCTTCTCTCCAGAAGGTGTGAGCAACCTTCTCTTGAATCAGCATCGTTCTGGCTGCTTCAACAATAATCCGGTTGTTCCTCTCTGCTAGGCCATTCTGCTGTGGAGTCCGGGGGGCAGACAGTTGCCTCTTGATGCCATTCTCTTCACAATACTTTCCTTTTTGACTAGTGCTCTGAAAGCTTTGAACTATCCAAAAGCTTCAGACTTATCTTTCAAAAATGTGACCCACATCATTCTTGAGTAGTCATCAGTGAGAATCATAAAGTACCTATCTCCCTGCACACTCCTAGTTTTCATAGGACCACACAAATCAGTATGCACAAGATCAAGTAAATTGTCTGCAGTGAAAGATTTACCTTTGAAGGTTGAGGAAGACATTTTCGCCAGTTGACACTCTCTACAGAAAGGATTCTCTGGTTTTCTCAGCATAGGCAATCCTCTAACTACCTTGATCTTACTGGCCTTCACAATATTATCAAAGTTTACATTGCAGAGTCTCCTATGCCATATCCAGCTATCATCAAACTTAGCCATTATACATGTACTAATATTTGCATTCAACTGAAATAAGTTACCTCTGGTCTGCATACCATTGGCCATTAGTTCACCACTCTTTCCTTTTATTTTGCACACTCCATCTTTGAATTCCAGAGTGAGTCCATTATCATTCAACTGGGTAACACTCAAAAGGTTGTTCTTGAGATCTTCTACCTAATACACATTATCAGCACTGCTTTTTCCATTTAGAGAGATGGACCCTCTGCCTTTTACCATACATGGTGCATCATTACCAAATCGGACCACACCACCATCATACTCTTCCAGAGACAAAAACTTACTCCGGTCACCAGTCATGTGGTGAGAACAACCACTGCCAATAATCCACTCATTGGAATTATCAAAGTGGGAGATAAGAGCCTTCTTGTTTGACACATCTTCCTTAACTTCTACAAACACAATGTCTTCACTTTCTTCATCTTCTAATTCCTCATCAGTGACACCTTCATCAACTGCTACAAAACAATTTCTCCTATTTCCTCCTTTGAACTTCTCCGGTTTGTCCTTATTATCACCATTAAGATAGTTTACAACAATGTGTCCTCTCGTATTGCAAGAAAATCATTTCAAAGGGAGCTTACCTCTGTATTTACCATTTCCCTTAGGAAGTCTCTTGGCAAGGAGAGCTTCAAATTCCATCAGGATCTCCTCATCATCCATTTCTCTGCTTTGTCTTGGTTCACAACTGGTACTAGCTTCTTTTCCCTTTCTAGATGGTGCAACATATGCTCTAAAGGCTGATCCAGTCTTCTGAATACTGCCATCATAATTATTTAGCTCATATGCAGTCAACTTAGCAATGATGGAGTCTAGGGATACCTTTGTCTTGTCTATAGACCTCAACTCCTGAATAACAACAACCCTTATTGCATAGACTGGTAACAAGGATCTCAAGACTTTGCTAACAATAGTGGAATCATCTATTTTACCTCCTGTACTCTTGATGTCTCCAACAATAGTTGTGATTCTTATTCCATATTGTTGAATGGTCTCTCCTTCAACCATCCACATGTCTTTAAACTTTCCCCTAAGGCTCTCTTTCTTAGCTTGTTTCACATGCTCATCACCACCATAGATATTCTCTAGAGCATCCCATACTTCTTTGGGATTATCTTTATCTTGAACATCAATAAACTCAATGTCAGATAGACTGCTGATTATGGCTTCCATGACTTGCCCATTCTCCATAATCTCTCTTTTTTGATCATCGATGAGAGTATCGGTAGGGATAACATAATCATTCTCAACATATCTCCAGTGTTGAGAACCCATGCTTCTAATGTAGATCTTCATTCTGTCCTTCCATATCTTAAAGTTATCTCTGTTGAACTTTGGACCTTCCCTCTTCATCATTAGAGTAGGATCTTTTCCTCAAGCAGTTAAGCTTTCAACACAGAGGACCTGGAAGATGCTCTGATACCAATTGATGAATAATGATGAACAATTAGTACCAAACCGGTACTGGGAGGGGGGGGGGGGTGAATCAGTACAGACAAAAAAAACTTTCCTTGAACCAATTTGACTACAAAGATTGCACTTAGCTGGTAAACAGTAACACCGATCTAAATCAGGGCACTACCGGTAAAACACAGTGAGAATATGAAAGACATAAACCAGTAACACTCAGATCTCCACACAATCTAATATCTCATTTCTACTTCACCCGTATGCATAAACAAGTAATATATCATTAGAAATACAATAACTACTTATTCAACATGCCTTACCAC
Source organism: Cryptomeria japonica (assembly GCF_030272615.1). NCBI lineage: Eukaryota > Viridiplantae > Streptophyta > Pinopsida > Cupressales > Cupressaceae > Cryptomeria > Cryptomeria japonica. The sequence goes on from NC_081414.1 coordinate 505,213,323, forward strand.
TTGACAGAAAATATTAAAGCATCACATGAAAAGTGTCACACATGACACATATTTTTCACGTGGAAACCCAACTGGGAAAAACCACGGTGGGGATGAATACCCACAAGCTGTTCTTAGAACTCTTCTGAAGTCCGCTATGTTAGGAGCCTAGTCCGGTTAAAGACTTTTACAATAGGTTCTGCTAGGAACCGATCCTGCTAGGGATCACCCAGTTAAGGGATGGCTAAATACCCGGTTAAAGGTTAGAACCCTGTTAAAGGTTACCTCGCAAGAGGATTTGAAGAACTCATTGAATTGAGTCACTCTGTTAAAGGATTTACACAAAAGCCTGTTAAAGCTACCCGGTTAAGGGATTTTCCAACTGGTGAAATGGTTAGAAGTCAACAGGTAATACACTGATCTGATAACAACACACAATGCTAAGGCAGATCTACTTAAGCTCCTTTGCTTCTGCAATCACACTCTGCAGGTATCCACACACTTCTCTAGTCTGGCAAGAATCAAGTATCTCTTCACTTGGATACACACATAACATTTGCCAACAACTTCAAAATGAAAAACATCATCGACCTTATAGGAAGTAGATAGGTCGGTAGCATAAACCCTAAACCCTAAACATTTAGGTTTAACAATTCAGTCGGTTCAATCCTGACCGTTAATCATACTGCATTGAACACAATAGTCTGTAACAAATCTTAAGACATTCTCCAACGTTCATTATTTTCTGTTTCAGGAAGTTGATAACCCATCATGCGCTCTCCATCGTTTACAGAGACTTCACACATTCCCGAGGTAGATAGGATCAAGCTCCATGCAAGATCCTCAAGGAAATCCTTCACGTGCACAAGGCTGACATGGCAACACAATCTGATCTTCATTACAATGCTAACTCATCACAAGATGTCATCGGTTGAATCACACAGACTTTGAATGCATCAACCGGAAACCCTGAAGCTGAGACTACCAACCAGTAGTCATGCCAAATGAAACCTTGATACAGAACTTCCCATATACCGGTTCTCATTCCAACATACCGCTTCACTTTTTCACATATACCGGTTCACAATATCATACCGGTTCTCATATATACTGGTTCACAATATCATACTGGTTCTCTTGCTAGTTTGCTTACTTCAATATACCGGTTCATACTTTAGCATATTGACATCAATGACAACATACAATATCATCATTTCATCAAGCTCTACACATATGCCAACACCCAACAACATCACTCTATCAAGCCTCCAAAGCAATCTTTGTCTACTTTTCACCCATGGGAGGGTCACTGGCGATGGTCTTGGTTCTATAATCAGTCATCATGGAATTAATCATCTCCAAACCATCTGCACTATTGTTCATCGCCTTCCTATTAATTTTTACTAGATTGTTCAGGTTTTCCTTGATCTCAGTCACATCCTCTTCCAGCTTCTCAATTCTGCACTCTTGATTGACCTTCATGGTTTCCACATCTTGCAAATTCTTTTGGATCATACTCATGATCATTTCAGACTTGTTGGGCCTAGGGGATTCCATGAAGGTGTCAACAATTTCTTTAATCCCATCTTTTAGGGATCCAATCTCCTTCTGCATGCACTTCCAACATTGCTCCTGACTTCTGGTAGCCTCCAATAGAAAATTCCTCATCACCCTCTCCTCCTTTACCTCACCTTTATTTTCCTTAATCACACTCCCCAGTTTCTCACCATCCACTTTGATAGGGATATCTAACTTAATCTTGTGGTCCAGGGCTTTGGAACCACTACATTTGGTAAGTTTTTATTTCTTTTTGGTGGGAGGCTCTAGGTCTTTCATTTTGCTACTACTAGATTTAAACTTAATATCCGCCCACCTTGGGGGATTGGTTTTCCTGCTACTGTGAGTTCTTGAGGACACCATAAACTCCCCTTCAATTTTTGGTTTATAATCAGCGTTCTCGATATCCTTGATATCCCACCAGTCCATGGCCATATCACTATCATCCTCTTCCATTTCCGTATTAGAAACCAACTGCACATCAGGGTTAGAAGAGGAAATGTGGGTTTTATCCTTAGTGGAGGGTTTCTCTTCATGGGCCTGGGCGTATTCCATAATCAACAAGATAATCCCTTCATGAATCATAGGGTTATCTTGATTTTAAGAGAAACTATTCTCGAAGGATGAAACCAGATAAAAGGGAATGTAAATCAATCTAGCATGCCTAAAATAGTTTAAGATAGTAGAATGATGAGAAAATGTACTAGCATATCTACCATCCAGGGCAATGTACCTCATGATAAATTGTGCCATATCAAACCAGAGGGAAATCAACTCTAACCTGTTATAGCCGTTGTCCATCATCATTGTAACCCTTAGTCTTTCCTTCTCCTTATCATAAAAGGTAGCAATAGCCTCCTCACTCGAATTCCTGTCTCTATAGAATTTTTTGCCTTTCATATCCAGGCCCATAACAGTGGCGACTAGATTTTCATCAACTTGAAATTTTGCTCCAAAGGAAGTCAGCACACCCTTATTCCACCCTTTGACAAAGCTTTCTGTAACAATGGCCAGATGACCATGCAGTCTACCCAAAAAAGGAACCATCCCACCATCAGAAATTTCCTCCCAAACCTCCGTGTTCTTTATCCATTTATCATAGGTTGTGGGTTCAAACCTCTTCTTTTCACCTCCCATTTTGATACTCAAGCAAAACAAAGATTCCCAAAAAACCAGGAGGAAAGAAAACCATAAACAGGGCAAACAAAACATTCTTACACTTGTCGAACTGGTAATAATTCAAAATACTACCCCAACAGCTCCCATCCCATCATAATCTTTCATCATAAATTTCATTGGGAAGGCCATAGATCTTGGCATTATTTCTTGCTAGGTCGCATAGGGTTTTCGAGAAAGTTTCCTCTCCTCACCACCATTTAACCGCCACGTTACCCACTGCCAAGTTGGCCAAATGATCTGCAGGCTTCTTTCCTTCTGGGATAACGTGTGAAATTTTGAAATCCTCCAAGCCGACTATTATTTCAAGACAATCTTTGATTAAGGTTGAGATAGTCTAGCTAGGCACCGTACATCCCTTAATGGATTTGATGATATTAAGAGAATCACTCTCCAACTAGACCCGCTTGAACCCCTCCTTGCTTGGCATGAGTAGCCCAATATAGGCAGCGCTGGCCTCCACAAAATGGTTAGTCAGGGTGCCCAAAGGGAGCACCACAACAAAGACCAGCAAACCCAAATGGTTCCTCACCACTCTCCCACAACCAGCTGACCCAGGATTTCCTTTGGCCATCCCATCGATATTAATTTTGATCGACCCCGAAAGGGGCAGATTCCAAGAAAGTTTCTCTCTATTATAATGATACAAAACACGCCTAACACATGGTGAAGCGCTAACTAAATAACATGAGTGGTCCACACAAACTAGCGAGCTCATCCGCTGTTTCAAATTCGAGAAAATGAAAACCTGCACAGAAAAATAAATGTTAGGGAGAGAACGAACCTATGATCAAGGGACTCATCTTTCAATTCAATTTTAAGGATGAACACTCTGAAGTTCTTCTCTGATGGATTGATTTTTAGTTGAAATCACTTGCTCTACTAAATTGGGAATTGTAATGAAGTCTTTTCAAGATAAAATCAATTCCCCTTTATCAATGTGTACCCCTGCATTGGCATGATAATCTGCCAAACTGTTTGCCTCTCTATAACAATGTGCTACTACATAATCATCAAAATTATCTAGTAATTTCAAAATCTCTGAAAAGATATAACAAAGCCTCCAATTTGAAACTTGCTTAGAACTGAGAGCATTAATAATAACTTGGGAGTCTCCTTCTATGTGTATTTGAACAATGTGCCAGAACAAAGCTAGATCTAATCCTTTGTATGAAGTTAAAGCCTCTACCATGCTATTAGTGTCTTGTGGAATTTTAGAGGCCAAGGCTGAAATGAATTGCCCCTTGTTGTTTCTAATAATGCAACCTAGCCTTGATGGGACCAAATTTCCTCTAGAAGCCCCGTCAAATTTTAGTTTAGAAAATCTCGAGATTCTCGACTTTGGAGGTTTCCATTTGATAGATAATAAATAATAAATATTTTTTAGTATTTAATAAATAATGAAAATAATGAATTATTATGCTCCCTCATTACCCACCCTAATTATAGATATCAATCTTTGCTCTCTGTTACCCATAAAATTAAAAATTTTCTACTATTTCTTGAATTTTTATGCCCTTAGGACTCCCTTAATCTTCTTCAATAATGTGGCTCTCGATTCACGGATTTGTGAATTTTCAAAACTAAGTAGCTGGTCCCTTGCCTTATTCATCATTTCATGGGGTTCCCAAGTTTCCAAAACTCCTGATCACCTGACATGATTGCGAGAAATCATAAAAGATCGATCTTTATTCATGAAGATCCAAGAAAGTTCAGTTTCTGATTGATTTTTGAAGCAGTTCGTAGGTTGTGATTCTACCCAATTTCTCGATATGCTTGTGTTAATTCATGAAGTCTTCAAGGATGGACAACCCCCCAACTTAGAAGCTGGCACATTTCTCAAGTATGCAACAAGATTATTGAGGTGATGAAATGAGCCTTGAAAGGGAACATGTTATAATTAGTCGCTGACAGAAATTGTTTGAGTTTATCTACTTTGTGAAGGCAATCGTTTCTGCCATTACCAACTTTGACCTGTCGTGCCAACATGCTGTACATATTTTTTGAGAAGCCGATTAGGAAAATTTATAATTAATGATAGGATTAAGCAGTTGAGGACACATAAAAGTGACAATATTTATTGTAGCACTTGATATCATCACCCTTGTAGACAACATTTAATACACCACCTTTTGAAAACTGCTAAAGGAGTGTGTGTTATCCCGAGTTGTCCCTGTCAGAATGATTTTACCTCATGACGATGAACTATCGTTTCGAAACCCAAAGTTGAATTGGTCGAAAATGGAACAAGAAGATATCATCCTATAATTACAGTCTTTTGCATGGAAAGAGAATACCGACTTCAGCCAATATAGAAAAGCTATTATGCTGTTAGAGAAAATCGTGGAGTAGGCTAAGAATAACAAGCGGCATCTATAGGGAGAGCTTTCTATAAAGAGGATTCCTGATAACTAATCTTTTCAAATAGCATCAAAGATGGTGCTCAAAGGAAAAGGCCCCCTGATCCAACCTAATGTCGAGTATTTGCAAGATGATATCCTTCTTGACATGAGTGACTACGTTCGAGCAACTATACTTGATGAAGATAAATTTACTGAAGTCCTTTGGGTGCTAATTGAAGAAGAAAGGAAAGCAGACTGTATTGACCATCAGATTGCAACACTAAATCTAGTGCCCGATGAATAAGAAGGAGCATGAGATTAATGGTTCATGAATAGGGTTTATTTGATAATTTTTGTTTTAATATCATGTTTAGAGAAGTTGTTTTCAAGACCGTTACTTTTAAAGAAACTATTTTTGAAAACGGAATAGACTTTAGATATAAATGGATAAAATGATAGATAGAAAAAGAGGGGGGAGAAAAGGGGAAAGGGGTGGTACAGTTTTCTTTACTATGCAGTTTTATTGTACAGAGGTGTTGAGTTTGTGAAATCACATTTTGACATTGAAGGAATAAAGAGGATATTTCTTAGTCTTTGGATTTATTAATGTTTTCTTTTAATTGCAATGAACTGTGCTTCTTTGTAATTACTTTCAGTTTCATTATTTTTTTGATAAAGATAAACAGGTTTTACAGGGACCTGAAACCCAAAGTATTACAGACCAAGGTCAGCAGCTAGCCAGACAAAAAAACTAAGCTGAACAGGGGACGAGCCCCACACAGACTGACAACAAAAAACAAAAATGATGAACCAAAATACAAGACTAGGCACTCAACTAAGAGAGTGCATCAAATCAGTATTTTTTTGAATAATACTCTTATTAATCTTCTCCAAGTCCTCCACGATGAATGTGGATGTTCCTTGGTCCTTGGTCCAACTCTTGGTTCTAGTACACGGACCCGAACTAATCTTCCCAGTAGCAACACTCTGTCAAGCCTCCGAGGCAATCTTTTTCTGCTTTTCACCCATGGGAGGGTCACTGGTGATGGTCTTGGTTCTATAATCAGTCATCATGGAATTAATCATCTCCTATCCATCCCTGCTATTGTTCATCGTCTGCCTACTGATTTCCACCAGATTGTTTAGGTTTTCCTTGATCTCACTCACATCCTCTTCCAACTTCCCAATTCTGTGCTCTTGGTTGACCTTCATGGTTTCCACATCCTAAATTTTTTTCTGGATCATACCCTTGATCATCTCAAACTTGTTGGGTCCAGGGGATTCTGTGAAGGTGTCAACAATTCCTTTAATCCCATCTTTTAGGGATCCGATCTCCTTCTCCACGCACGTCCAACATTACTCCTGACTTCTAGTAGCCTCCAATAGCAAATTCCTCATCACCCTCTCCTCCTTTACCTCGCCTTTATTTTCCTTAATCACACTCCCCAGTTTCTCATCATCCACCTTGATAGGGATGTCTAACTTAATCTTGTGGTCCAGGGCTTTGGAACCACTAGATTTGGTAAGTTTTGATTTCTTTTTGCTGGGAGGCTCTAGGTCTTGCATTTTGCTATTGCTAGATTTAAACTTAATAGCCGCCCACCTTGGGGGATTGGTTTTCCTATTGCTATGAGTTCTTGAGGTCACCATAAAATCCCCTTCAATTTTTGGTTTATAATCAGGGTCCTCCATATCCTTGATATCCCACCAGTCCATGGCCCACTGTCATCCTCTTCCATTTCCATATCAGAAACCAACTGCACATCAGGGTTAGAAGAGGAAATGTGGGTTTTATCCTTAGAGGAGGGTTTCTCTTCATGGGCCTGGGCGTATTCCATAATCAATAAGATAATCCCTTCATGAATCACAGGGTTATCTTGATTTTAAGAGTGTTTAACTAAACTATTCTCTAAGGATGAAACTAAATAAAAGGGAATGCAAATAAATCTACCATGCCTAGAATGGTTTAAGATAGTATAATGATGAGAAAATATACTAGCATATCTACCATCCAGGGTGATTTACCTCATGATAAATTGTGCCATATCATCTCAGAGGGAAATCATCTCTTTCCTTTTATAGCCACTGTCCGCCATCTTCGTAACCCTCTGTCTTTCCTTCTCCTGATCATAAAAGGAAGTAATAGCCTCCTCACCTGACTTCCTGTCTCTATAGAATTTCTTGTCTTTCATATCCAGGCCCGTAATAGTGGTGACCGGATTTTCATCAACTTAAAATTCTACTCCAAAGGTAGTCAGCACACCCTTATTCCACCCTTTGACAAAGATTTTTGTAACAATGGCCGAATGACCATTCAGTCTATCCAAAAAAGGAACCATTCCACCATCTGATATTTCCTCCCAAACATCCTTGTTCTTCAGCCATTTATCATAGGTTGTGGGTTCAAACGTATTCTTCTCACCTCCCATTCTGAAGCTCAAACAAAACAAAGATTCCCAAAAAACCAAGAGGAAAGAAAACCATAAACAGGGTAAACTAAACGTTCTTGCACTTCTCAAAGTGGTAATAATTCAAAATACCACCCCAACGGCTCCCATCCCATCATAATATTTCATCATAAATTTCATTGGAAAGGCCGTAGATCTTGGCATCATTTCTTGCTAGGCTGCACATGGTTTTCGGGAAAATTTCCTCTCCTCTCCACCATTTAACCACCACATTACCCACTGCCAAGTTGGCCAAAAGATCCACCGATTTGTTTCCTTCTGGGAAAATGTGTGAAATTTTGAAACCCTCCAAGCTGGCTATCATTTCAAGACAATCTTTGATTAAGTTTGAGATAGTCCAGCTAGGCACCGTACATCCCTTAATGCATTTGATGATGTTAAGCGAATCACTCTCCAACCAGACCCGCTTGAACCCCTCCTTGCTCGCCATGAGTAGCCCAATATAGGCAGTGTTGGCCTCCGCAAAATCATTAGTCAGGGTGTCCAAAGGGAGCACCACATTAGAGACCAGCAAAGCCAAATGGTTCCTCGCCACTCTCCCACAACCAGCCGGCCCAGGATTTCCTTTGGCTGGCCCATCGATATTAATTTTGATCCACCCCGAAAGGGGCGGATTCCAAGAAACTTTTTCTCTAGTATAATGATCCAAAATGTGCTTAACATATGGTGAAAGCGCCAAATAAATAACTTGAGTGGTCCATACAAACTAGCGAGCACATCTGCTGTTTCAAATTCAGGAAAAAGAGAAGCTGCACAAAAAAATAAATGTTAGGGAGAGAACGAACCTATGATCAAGGGACTCATGTTTCAATTCAATTTTAAGGATGAACACTCTGAATTTCTTCTCTGATGGATTGATTTTTAGTTGAAATCACTTGTTCTGCTACTTTGGGAATTGTAATGAAGTCTTTTCAAGATAAAATCAATTCCCCTTTATCAATGTGTACCCCTGCATTGGCAAGATGTTCTGCCAAACTGTTTGCCTCTCTATAACAATGTGCTACTGCATAATCATCAAAGTTCTCTAGTAATTTCCAAATCTTTGAAAAGATATAACGAAGCCTCCAATTTGAAACTTGTTTAGAACTTAGAGCATTAATAATAACCTGAGAGTCTCCTTCTATGTGTATTTTAACAATGTGCCAGGACAAAGCTAGATTTAATCCTTTGTATGAAGTTAAAGTCTCTACCATGCTATTAGTGTCTTATGGAATTTTAGAGGCCAAGGCTGCAATGAATTGCCCCTTGTTGTTTCTAATAATGCGACCTAGCCTTGATGGGACCAAATTTCCTCTAGAAGCCCGTCAAATTTTAGTTTAGAAAATCCTGACTTTGGTGGCTTCCATTTGATAGATAGTAAATAATAAATATTTTTTATTATTTAATAAATAATGAAAATAGTGAATTATTATGCTCCCTCACTGCCCACCCTAATTCTAGATATCAATCTTTGCCCTCTGTTACCCATAAAATTTAAATTTTGCTACTATTTCTTAAATTTGTATGCGCTTAGGACTCCCTTAATCTTCTTCAATAATGTGGCTCTCGAGTCACATATTTTTGAATTTTCAACACTAAGTAGCTGGTCCCTTGCTTTATTGATCATGTCATGGGGTTCCCAAGTTTTGAAAACTCCTGATCACCTGACATGATTGCGAGAAATCACAAAAGATCGATCGCTATTCATGAAGATCCAAGAAACTTCCGTTTCTGATTGATTTTTGAAGCAGTTCGTAGGTTGTGATTCTACCCAATTTCCCGATATGCTTGTGTTAATTCATGAAGTCTTCAAGGAGGGACCACCACCTGACTTAGAAGCTGACACATTTCTCATGGATGCAATAGGCTTACTGAGGTGACGATACGAGTGTTGACAGGGAACATGTTATAATTAGCCGCTGACATAAATTGTTCGAGTTTATCTACTCTACGAAGGCAATCATTTTTGTCGTTACCATCTTCTACCTGTCGTGCCAACATGCTGTACCCATTTTTTGAGAAGTTGATTAGGAAGATTTATCATTAAAGAAAGGATTAAGCAGTTGTGAACACATAAAGGTGACAACATGTGTTGTAGCACTTGATATTATCACCCTTGTAGACAAAATTTAATACACCACCTTTTGAAAACTACTAAAGGAGCATGTGCTATCATGAGTTGTCCTTGTTAAAATGGTTTTACCTCATGATGATGAGTATTCATTTTGAAACCCAGAGTTGAATTGGCCAGAAATGGAACAGGAAGATATCATCCAATAATTACGGTCTTTTGCATGGAAAGAGCATACCGACTTCAGCCAATATAGAAAGTTATTACCCTGTTAGAGAAAATCGTGGAGCAGGCTGAGACTCACAAGCGACATCTATAGGGAGAGCTTTCTATACAGAGGATTCCTAATAAATAATATTTTCAAATAACATCAAGGATGGTGATCAAAGGAAAAACCCCCCTGATCCAACCTAATGTCGAGTATTTGCAGTAAGATATCCTTCTCGACATGAGTGCCTACGTTCGAGCAACTATACTTGATGAAGATAAATTTATTGAAGTCCTTTGGGTATTGATTGAAGAACAAAGGAAAGCGGACATGATTGTCCATTAGATTGCAACACTCAATCCAGTGCCCAATGAAGAAGAAGGAGCATGAGATTAATGGTTCATGAATAGGGTTTATTTGATAATTTTTGTTTTAAAATATTCTTTAGAGAAGTCGTTTTCAAGACCATTACTTTTAAACACTATTTTTGAAAACGGAACAAACTTTAGTTATAAATAGATAAAATGATAGATAGAAAAAGGGTGGAGAGAAAAGGAGAAAGGGGCAGTATAGTTTTCTTTACTATGCATTTTTATTGTATAGAGGTGTTGAGTTTGTGAACTCATATTTTGAAATTGAAGGAATAAAGAGGATATTTATGAGTCTTTGAATTTATTAATGTTTTCTTTTAATTGCAATGAACTGTGCTTCTTTGTAATTAATTTAAGTTTCCTTATGTTTTTAATAAAGATAAACGGGTTTTACAGGGACCTGAAACCCAAAGTATTACAGACCAAAAAACTAAGTAGAACAGGGGATGAGCCCCACACAGACCGACAACAAAAAACAAAAAAGATGAACCAAAAAATAGGACCAGACACTCAACTAAGAGAGTGCATCAAATCAGTATTTTTCTGAATAATACTCCTATTAATATTCTCCAAGTCCTCCATGATGAGAATTGAGGTTCCTTGGTCCTGGCTCTGACTCCTGGTTCTAGTAAATGGACTCGAACTAATTTTCCTAGGAGCAACACTCTCTCCAGCCTCTGAAGCAATCTTTTTCTACTTTTCACCCCTGGGAGGGTAACTGGTGATGGTCCTGGTTCTATAATCAATCATCATGGAATTAATCTTCTCCAAACCATCAGTGCTATTGTTCATTGCCTGCCTATTGATTTCCACCAGATTGTTCAGGTTTTCCTTGATCTCACTCACATCCTCTTCGAGCTTCTCAATTCTGCGCTCTTGGTTGACCTTCATGGTTTCAACATCCTGCAAAATCTTCTGGATCATACTCATGATCATCTCAGACTTGTTGGGCCTAGGGGATTTCGTGAACATGTAAACAATTCCTTTAATCCCATCTTTTAGGGATCCAATCTCCTTCTCCACCCACTTCCAACATTGCTCCTGACTTCTGGTAGCCTCTAATAGCAAATTCCTCATCACCCTCTCCTCCTTTATCTCGCCTTTATTTTTCTTAATCGCACTCCCCTATTTCTCATCACCCACCTTGATAGGGATGTCTAACTTAATCTCATGGTGCAGGGCTTTGGACCCACTAGATTTGGTAAGTTTTGATTTCTTTTTGGTGGGAGGATCCAGATCTTGCATTTGCTTGTTGCTAGATTTAAACTTACTATCTGCCCACCTTGGGGGATTGGTTTTCCTATTGTTGTGAGTTCCCGGGGTCACCATAAAATCCCCTTTCATTTTTGGTTTATACTTAGGGTCCTCCATATCCTTGATATCCCACCAGTTCATGGCCATACCATTATCATCCTCTTCCATTTCTATATCAAAAACCAACTGTACATAGGGTTAGAAGAGGAAATGTGGGTTTTATCCTTAGGGGAGGGTTTCACTTCATGGGCCTTGGCGTATTTCATAATCAACAAGATAAGCCCTTCATGAATCACAAGGTTATCTTGATTTTTAGAGTGTTTAACTAAACTATTCTCCAAGGATGAAACTAGATAAAAGGGAATGTAAATCAATCTACCATGCCTAAAATGGTTTAAGATAGTAAAATGATGAGAAAAAATACTAGTATATCTAACATCCAGGGTGATGTATCTCATGATAAATTTGTCCATATTAGCCTAGAGGGAAATAATCTCTTTCCTGTTATATCCATCGTCGGCCATCTTCATAACCATGTCTTTCCTTCTCTTTATCATAAAAGGTAGCAATAGACTCCTCACCCGACTTCCTGTCTCTATAGAATTTTTTGCCTTTCATATCCATGCCCGCAACAGTGGTGACCATATTTTCATCAACTTGAAATTCTGATCCAAAGGCAGTCAACACACCATTATTCCACCCTTTGACAAATATTTTCGTAACAATTGCCGAATGACCATGCAGTCTTTTCAAAAAAGGAACCATCTTGCCATCAGATATTTCCTCTGAAACCTCCTTGTTCTTCTGCCATTTATCATAGGTTGTGGGTTCAAACCTATTCTTCTCACCTCCCATTCTGAAGCTCGAATAAAACAAACATTCTAGAAAAACAAGGAGGAAAGAAAACCATAAACATGGCAAACTAATTGTTCTTACACTTCTCAAAGTGGTAATAATTTGAAATACCACCCCAACGACTCCCGTCCCATCATAATATTTTATCATAAATTTCATTGGAAGTTCATAGATCTTGGCATCATTTCTTGCCAAGTCGCACAAGGTTTTCGAGAAAGTTTCCTCTCCTCTCCACCATTTAACCGCCACGTTTCCCATCACCAAGTTAGCCGAATGATTCACTGGTTTGTTTCCTTCTTGGAAAACGTACAAAATCTTAAAATCCTCCAGGCTGGCTATCATTTCAAGACAATCTTTGATTAAGTTTGAGATAGTTTAGCTAGGCACCATACACCCCTTAATGTATTTGACGATATTAAGCGAATCACTCTCAAACCAGACCCGCTTGAACCCCTCCTTGCTCTCCATGAGTAGCCCAATATAGGTAGTGTTGGCCTCTGCAAAATGGTTATTCTGGGTGCCTAAAGGGAGCACCACCACAGAGACTAGCAAACACAAATGGTTCCTCGCCACTCTCCCACAGCCAGCTGACCCAGGATTACCTTTGGCCGCCCCATCGATATTAATTTTGATCCACCCCGAAAGGGGCGGATTCCAAGAAACATTCTCTCTAGTATGTTTGATCTTATAAAGGGATAGATATATTCCAGCTTATCTGCTACCGCTTGATAGTATCCCATTCCTCGTGGCAAGACTCAAGAGGGGGATAATATTTCCTACCAGGACAGCAATTAAGAAAATTTTCCTTAATAGCATTCCTTATTCTGATAGCCACCACAAGAGAATTGGACTCCAAATCTCCGAAGACCCTATTGTTTCTTTCCTTCAACAAACCCCAAGAAATATGAGGTAGGGATAAGTTCCATAGAATACCAATCGCATGATTGTCATAAGGGCACTTCCATTGGAACCAGAAGTTCTGGACAGAATTAGAGGAGACCCAATTGCAATTCCATACGTTGAAAAAGAAGGCCCAGATGTCCCTAGCAAGGGAGCAATGTAAGAGAAAATGATCAACATTTTCGGTTTCCTCTTTACATAAAAAACATCTATTAGTGATGGGGATCCCACGTTTAAAGAGATTATCAATGGTAGCAATCTTGTTTTGAATGAATAACTAGAAAAAGATATTGACTTTACGAATTAAGAGATTATTCCAAATTCCAGCCCAAAAGGGGGGAGGAGAAAAAGACCTGGTGATGATTCTAAAAGCATCTGCCACCTGAAAATGCCTCGAGGAAGAGCCATTCCAAATAACCACATTTCCCACTAGAGAAGAAGGAATGATGATCAGGTTCAACCAGGAAAACAACAGAGATAGAGAAGCATCCAAGGTTCTGAGGTCCACCCAAATGCCATTATTGATGTAATCCACAACCCAAGATCCAATCATATTAATGCATTTCTCTTTGAATTGTGAAGCCCATGCCAAATTAGACTAAGGTCCCTCTCTTTTCCACCAATCATCCAAAACCTTATATTTCTACCGTTTCCCATAACCCATCGGCTTCCCTGAGAAATAATTGAAGAGGATCTGAAGAAGTTATCCCACAAATCTGAAATAGAAGTCAGGAGGGAATAATTTTCCAGCATTCTTTGGAAGCCATGAATTTGGTATTTGTCCTTAAAAATATCAATCCACTCATTGTTCTCTTTTAGACATCTCCATAGCTGCTTCGCCATTAAAGCTCTATTAAAGTCTCTCAGATGTCTAATATCTGGGCCTCCATGATTTCTAGGCAAACAAACCTGATCCCATGCGACCAAGTGAAGCCTACTCTTGGAATTAGAACCCGACCAAAGGAAGCACTTCTGAATACTTTCCATTCTATTAGCAAATTTGACCGAGATTTTAAATAGAGTCATAGCATAAACAGGGAGATTATGAAGCGAAGCCTTAATTAATTAAAGTTTACCCACTTGGCTTAGCAAATCCCCTTTCCTACTAGCCAACTTCCTTTGAAATCTATCAACCAAAATAGACCAGAAAGAGTCCAAGGGAGGTCCCACACACAAGGGCAGACCCAAATACGAATCAGGGAGGACACCCATCTTACATCCTAGGATATTGGCAATCTTCATTTTTCTATGCTCAGGAGTATTCATGAAGAATATGGAGCTTTTAGAGAGACTGAATTTTTGCCCCAATCCTTTCTCATAAGTATCCAGAATAACCTTAATATTATTTGCTTCTTTAATTAAACTTTCTCCCATCAGTATCATATCATCAACAAATTCCTGGTGGGAGAAAATAGTAGCTTGACATGAAAGCCGCAAACGCCTCAAATTACTCTTCCTGACATTTCTCTGGATAATTTTTCTGAAAGATTCACTCATTATAATAAAGAGGTATGGGTATAGAAGATCCCCCTATCTAATGCCCCTCGACGTCAAGAAGAAACCAGATGCCGAACCATTGACCATAATAAAAAATTTGGGAGTGGTAACACATTGATTGACAAGCTGGATGAAATGGTTACCAAAACCAAAAGCTTGGAGCACTTTAAATAGAAAATTTCAATTGACCCAATCATACACTTTGAGGAGATCCAACTTCAACAAGAAGCCTGACTTCTTATTGATAGACAAGGAATGGATACTCTCATGGACAACAATAATAGAATCCAAAATCTGTCTACCAGGAACAAAACCATTTTGATGCTTCGAAATCAAAGAGGGAAGCAAAATTTTAAGCCTACACACAATGATCTTGGTAAAGATTTTATAGATCCAGTTACATAAACTAATTGGTCCAAAGTCCTGAAAGGAACTTGCATCAGGTTTCTTAGGAATCAGGACAAAAAGAGTAGAATTCAGTTCATTAAGAAGCGACTTGGACCCAAATAACTCTCTAGTAGCATCCACAACATTCGAACCAATAATCTACCAAAAAGTTTGAAAAAAAAAGAATAGGGAAGCCATCAGGGCCAGGGACTTTATTACCTTCAAAGGAAAAAATTGTATCTCTCATCTCATCAAGAGAAGGGATTCTGGTTAGCTCCTTATTTATGTCATGGGAGATGGTGCTTCTAAACTCCTGAAGGATCTCATCTTGAGCATTAACATCAAGGGGACCATCATTTGAAAGAAGAGTGGAGAAATATCTAATGGCTTCCTGATTCAATTCCTCCTGCTTATCAATCCAGTCGTGATCCCCTAAAATTTTATTGATTATATTAGAGGCCCTATGCGTAAGGGTAGTCATATGAAAAAACTTTGTGTTTTTGTCATCGGACTTGAGCCATAGAGCCTTGGACCTCTACTTCCAGAATTCCTCCTCCTTAGAAATGATATCATGAATCGCGGTAAGTAACTCAACTTATTTATCCATAACCATAGGGTCATACCACACAACTTGAATACGAGATTGAACCTCATCTAAATCTTTCTTAAGCTTATCTTTAATCTAAAAAATATTGCCAAAGGAAACTTTATTCTAGAGTTGGATATTGGACTTAATATTGGCTAGCTTCTTAGCCACTCTAAACATCACAGTTCCTTGAATGCCAACATTCCACCAATTAGATATATTGTCATGAATATCTAGAGCCAAAAGCCACATCTTCTCAAACCTGAAGGGAAAAGCCTTTCTCCCATTCAAAGGGGATATATTCAGACAGATCGGAAAATGGTCAGAACCAATTCTGGATAACACATTTAATCTACATGAAGCATTTCAAATCTAGTTAGGAGAAATAATACCTCTATCTAGTCTGACTTGGATGAGGTCCTCCCCACTTCTTCTATTGGACCAAGTGAATTTAGCTCCAAGGATATCAAGGTCTAACAAATCGAGAGATTAATTGATCATATCCACCAAGTCCTGCCTACTATCATCTGAAACTGGTATTCCACCAGCCTTTCCATACTAGAAAAAGGGGTATTAAAATCCCCTAATAGAATCCATTTTTCATTTGGGAAAGCCATTCTAGCATTAATGATTGAGGACCAGAGCAACTTTCTAGCATTTTTTCCATTTGGGGCATAAATATTAGAGATGATCCAAGACTAGTAAATATAGTGGTAATGTGATAAGGAGAGGTAAATACAACCTTACCTGAGAGCCGTCTAGGATTCCACGAAGTGGAAATACCACTAGAAGCCCCATCAGTATCAACATAATGAGTACCACACTCCCCAAAAACAACCAACTTGATCTTTTCCACTCTACACGCAAACATTTTGGTTTCTTGAACAAGAAAAATATCCAGCTTGTGATCTCTAACCAGGTTGCATAGAAGATCATGCTTGTGGGGATGATTCAATCCCCTAATATTCCATGAAATGACTTTCATTTGATAGGGTGGGGGGAACCAATCCCTATGTCCTGAAGAGTTCTTTGGACTCCATCAACAATCTGACATTGAGATCATCTATCATTGTCTTCCATACATGTTTCTAACACTCTCTATGTTTAGATATGAACATGAACACATGAAAGGAGGGTAAAATGTTATCTTATATAGGGGATTTCCTACATCAAACTCCATGTTGGTAATTATATCTCCACTGCAACAATGCTTGATGAAAGGAGAGCTTGTCCTCAAAAATTAGAAAGGTTGAAACCCTTAATGGAAATGCTTGAAATGATAATTCTTACCTTTGATATGAAACCTTATCTTGAATTCTTGCATAATGCTTCAAGTTGCTTGATTGAAGATAATGCATGCCTTCATCATGAAGGAACATTTAAAACTTGATCATTATTGTTGAAAGAAAGACGTTGATTTGAATGTTTGACACCTTGATTGCAGACCTGTGGTCAATTACTAAAATTGTTCTCATAGGATTGATAGATCATTTACATTAGTTACATTTAAAATGAGAGAGAGAGGGTTGTATTTATATGCAACTTACATCTTTTCGGATTTAAATTTTGATGAAGACAAACATCAAGGACCACTTTCTTTCTATCATCAAAACCAATCATTGTAATTTAAAATCTGTAGCCGAAAATATTAGATTGTAGGGGTGTTGGGAAGCCTAGTCCATGGACAAGTGAATTGGGTTCCCCAGTCTCAACAATTTACTCAAGGAAAAAGGTCATGAGTAGGGTATTACACCTAGTTTCCAAAATATGTCCCACAAATAAGCATAATCAGATGTAAACTAGGAATAGGAACCAAAGTGTTAAACCCCACATCTTTAATAGATAATGTAACCCTAATTTTGTACATATCTTAGTTAATTAAATTGAAATGGTGATGGTGAATTTATTCCATGGTTGTGTCCTTCTACTTACTTGTATGTATCTTCTTTGATTATGATGAAAATTAAAATAGCTCTAACATCTAGTTTTTTGATGTGATGAGTTAATTATTAATTATCAATAATTTCTTATGCATATATGAAGTATTGAATATGGATTGAATTTGTGATTCCTTGGAATTGATGAATAATTAATTTATGCATAGGGCTATTGGAATTTGGATAGTCATTAATATTATATTAAGAGAATCCAATTGAATTTCTCATTGTATAATGCAAGAAAGAGGGTGTGCAAATAAAAGAAAGGAGAGAGAAATATACCTGATCAAGTCCCCATGTTTGATCATTCACATCCAATATTCATTCACCCAACTCCAAATTAGGGTTTTGTAAAAAATGTAAAAATATTGGAGCTCAAGTCAAGTGTTATCCTTGCATCATTTGTAGTTCGCTTTATACTTTTTAAAATATTTGTGAGCTAAAGTATCAAGTCCCTGCATGAATATATACTAGTTTGGACGACTCATTGCAACTTTCAAGGATGACACATTCTAGTTTGAAACTATAATCAATTTTCCTCAAGATTCTTTAGTTTTCATTAGATAATTTTCTAATTGTTAGGTTAGCTTTTGCAAGAGGATCTAAAACCCATGTTGTCTCTCAACAATATCTTTGTAACCCTATGAAGCTTGATTTTACCTTTCTATCCTTTTAATTTTTAAAAGGAAATATTATGAATTTGTGTGTTAAAATATTTTGTTTAGGTATAATATTGGTATCAAAAGTTGACAAGGATTTTCCAATTTTGTTGAATGTGAAAGTGAACACTTTTCAAAGGGACATTTGTAATTTGTGTAAGGACTAGCTATAAATAAATATACAGAAATATTGTTTATGTCAAGGTGTGCAAAGTAATAAACGGTGGAATTTGGATCATGCTTGCAATTAGGATAGACACATCACACATGACACAAGTTGTGGACTAAAAGAGAAATGTTCATGATATAAAAATATTCATTTGATTGGATTTTATCTAGGTTGATGCCAAATTTTATGGTTTTGTGTCGAAATCACATATTTTGATTGTGGTGTTTTATGTTTTAAAAAACATGTCTATGTTTGCATTTATTGATGAAGTATTTGATATATTTATAAGAGAACTTAAATATCAAATATTAACACTATTGTTTGTCTCTCCATCATTTCAGTTTCATATTTACTACACATCCACTATTCATTCACCCAACTCCAGATTAGGATTTTCTAAAGAATGTGAAAAATATTTGACTTCAAGTCAGGTGTTATCCTTGTATCATTTGTAGCTTCCTTTATAAATTTAAAAAATCTTTGTGAGCTTAAATTTCAAGTCATTGAGTATATATAGTAGTTTGGAGCTTGGCTCATCACAACAAGTTTTATATAATGGGTTTAAGAATGCCAATTTATAAGAAATTAATTGATAGTTGTTATAAAATCAATTAAACATTGTGGCTTATATTGAATTACAAATAATAGGGAAACTCTATCCGATGGGTGGAAGTATAGATCCCTTTTGGATGTCTATTAAATTTATGAAATCATGTGGATTAGAGTTAGTGAATTCAAGATGTTTAGCTATCACTAAGCTAAAAAATTGTAATGTGTATGAAAAATTGTAATTATTATTGATAGAAATATATAGCTCCTATTATTGGAGTAAATAAAATTAGTTAGGAATTTTTTTGTGTGGCAACAATTGTAAGTAATTCAAATGAAATGTAGGATGTAATTTAAATAATTAATTATAACTATTAAGTATAAAAAATTATAAACACATGTATCACTAATTGTCAAAGAATAATAATTAACTCTAACATTAATTACATCTAATTGTTGGAGATGAAGGCATGCATTAACATCGATAGAGAAACATCAATCCTTGTGTGAGACTTCAAGACAAGGGTTTGGCATCAAAGGCAATATTTATTATTTGAAGCATTTCCATTAATGTTTCAACCTTTGTCATTTATGAGGACAAACTCTCTTTTCATAAAACATTGTTGTAGTGGAGATGGAATACCAACACATGGTTTTATTTATGAAAGTCCCTATACAAAATAATATTTTTGTCTCCTTTCATGTGTGCAAGTTTAGATCTGACTCTGTAGAGTGCTACACGTGAACATAACAAAGATAGAAATAGATGATTGCAAACTTTGAACAAGAAAAAACCCCTAGAATATGGTGCCCTCCAATTGTGTCCAACACTCTTTGGCTGATTTTAAGAGATATATATATTCTCTCTCATATTAACAAATCTAAGCTACTCTTCCGATTTCCAATTTTGTATCTTATTGTCTATGTTGAAAGTAATGCATTTTCTATCATTCAATCTAGATCTTGCATATTCACATCAAATCGCAAATTAAATCATATCAATCAAAATGGGAAAAATCTACAGAAGTGTTTATCTTTGTACTTTAAGAATAAAGTAAAACCTTGTTCATTGTTCCTAGCTCCAAGTCAAAAGCATTTACCCATTTTTTTAAAAAGACAAATCTTGGAAATCAGCAATTGGTTCCCGTGGTTCTTTTTGGTCATTTCTTGGTCTCTCTTTGTTTTTGTCTCGTTGGAAGTACTTTTTGTTGTATTTGGTCCTTTCCGTTTGAACATCTCTCTACTTGTGAGACCCCTCTCTTCCACATAATAATTGTTATGTAAAAGGCCTAAGCCCTATATCACAATTAACTTAATTAGGACTATAATGTTAAATTAATAAGAAGAGACACTCTAATAAAATAGGTAAAAAACATGAAAGATTATGGGGCATTTATAAAAGAAAATAGAATAAGATGCTAGAGATGGAAATCACTGAAAAATCTAGAAGCTCCATAAATACAAAAAAATACCATTGCAACCTTATTAAAAGAGAGGTGGGTAATACCTTCTGACAAACTAGACAATATAAGATGTTGTGGTTCAAAATTGGGCTCTTAAAAGGTGGGATTAGGATACAAAATGAAAGAGATGTCCTTAGTTAAAGATGATTGTCCATGCAAGCTACTATGGAGTAAATAATGCCCCCCCAAAGGTGGAGTCTTTTCTTGGATAGCAATCCAAGGAAAGGTGCTTACTCAGGATCACTTGGCTAAGATGGGTTATCAAGGAGAAAGTATATGCATCCTGTGTAAGGCGAGTGTATAATCAGTGAATAACTTATTGTTAGACTGCCAATACTCAAATACATGTTGGAATTAATTCTTCAGTAAATTAGAATTTTACATCCCCAAACCTCAACACCTGTTAAATTGGTTTCAAATGTGGAATGGCATGAGGAAAAGAGGTGTGTTTGAAACTGTATGGTAGGTTACCCCCTCAGTTGTAATATGTGAAATTTGGAAAGAAATAAATAAGAGAATATTTTAGAACAAGGAAATTCTAGTGGTAATTTTAATCAGGAAAATAGAAAATTAGTTGGTAGAATTCGTTAATATAGCAACTAAGTATAAAATGGAAAAGAGCTCAACATGAAAATTATGGGATGAAGACATGGCCAAGATATTTAAGGGTTTAGCTATCCCCAAAAACTATCAAAATGAGAGAAACAAGTTATCAAGAAGTAATAGAGAAAAATACTAAATGGATTCCCCCACAAGCAAGATGGGTTAAAATTAACTTTGATGGGGCAACAAAAGGTAATTCAAGAAAATGAGGGATAGGATGTATAGCTATAAATGAGGGAGGGATTAATATTTCCCAAGAATCAAAATCCATAAGAGTGACAACTAATAATATTGTAGAGATAAGAGTGGGTTTATTAGGTTTGAAATTGGGCTTCAAAATTGGAGCAAAAAGAATCCACCATGAAGGTGATTCCCTAATAGTTATTAACGCCATTTGCAACAACAAAACTCTAAATTTTATGAAGGCCAAATGGTTAACCTCGATAAGAGAAATTATAGCAAAACAGGAAGATTTTAGAGCTACTCACATATATAGGGAAGGAAACTGTGAAGTAGATAGGCTAGCAAAATATGTTGCCAATAATAATTAAAGATATGGATAGAGGGTTAACTCATCAGTAAATGTTCTCCGTCCCTATCTCCCTTGATTAGTAGAAGGAATGGATTTAAATTAAAATACATGTAATTATTGAGTTGACAGTTAATTTTAGAAATGAGAAAATTTAAAATCGAGGCATATCATTAAATGAGATGGGACTAAAAGACAAGTGGGTAGAAGTACTTTCAATTATGGGAGGGCAGTAATGAGGGAGTAATATGTAATAGGGAATAATGGCTAAAGCATTAAATGGAAAATATTTTCAAAGGAAGAAGGAATTGGAGCTATTTTAGTGAAACAAAGATAAAATATTATCGAAATCAACCACCTAATGAAGTTTTTCCTTAGGAAGAGATCAATCAAATAATGATGGAAAATTACGGGAGGACAAAATGAGACTTCCAAGTAATGCGAAATAATGAGAAGTTAAGTCGGACTTGAAAATCAATTAAATCTAGGAGAGGATTGGGAAAGATGATGAATTTTTGAGAAGGCGAGATATTTCTAAATACAAAGATCTCTTCATAGATTGCATTTATCAATTTGATGTAGATCCCATTATGTCTGTCTGCCAAGAAAAGATAAATTAATTTTTTAGGGAGGATCACAGATAAAAGGTTGAGTTCCATTCTAAGATACGAGCATCCTTAAGTAGTCTATGCAATCAAATTAGTTCAGGACGAAGATTTCATAATGATAGACCATAGATATCAAGTTAACACATACATCTTGTAATTGTTTCTGGATTTAGCGTTGGACACGGGGCTAAGCAAGGAAGTGGCTAGGAATCTCGGCAAGGCCATTTTAAAATCTCAATTCTTGGGCAACATGGAGGATATACTAAGGAATTGTGAGAATTTTTGGATTCCTCTACCCAAGGATTTTGTGGTGCAGGGCACCTAGCACTCCAAGTTGAAAGTTTTTGTTTTCTTTCAAATTTGTGTGTTATCGTTGTGATATAATAATGGAACAACCATTGAGGACTCAATAGAGCCATGATTGAGTTGTCCAAGTTTTTGTTTGAGTCAATTGTGTCCAGGATGCTGACAACCTGAGAAGTGAGATGCTTAAGTAGATCATAGGTAAAGTACTCTAGATGAATGTATTCATGTTTAGGTGTCAATTGTGTTGTGTTTAGGTTTTCTAGGGTGTTCGAGGACCTTCAGGAGTCTTAAAATGCATTAGAATGCAAAGTTGCATCTTGGAGCCTTGCAAAAGTTGCATTTTTGGTTTTAGGCGTTAAAAGTTGGTTGAACCAACTAGAACAAGAGCATATAAGCCAAAATTCACATCATTGTATGGGTTGGAGGTTTGGAAATGCAAGAGCAAGTTTTTGGTTTGTGAAGCAACCTTGTTTCCACCAATTTTTGACAGTTTACTCTTATTTTCATTGTTTTGTACAGTCCAGTATGAACTAGATGGTGTAAATCCATTGTAATTATGAGTATTAATTGTATTTGTATTCTTCAAGGTTGATTTTCAGGTTTGATTGTCCTAAGTTGTAGAGATTACCTCCATTCTTTGCAACTAGGAGCAAAACCCTTACAAGTAGGGTTTAAGAGAAAGAAATGGTTCTAACCTAGGAATACTCGGATGACACCTATTGAAATCACTAAGAATTATATGTTAGGTTCTATACATAGGTTTAGAATAGGATGTGTGGTGTTGCAGGTCCAGGAGGAGGAGAAACAATGAAGCCCTAGGCTCACCGTTGGGAGTAGGTGAGTTAGGACAACAAGAAAGGTGTGATTTATGAGCACATGGGGATTGGTGCAGGACCAAGTGACACATGAATGGAAATAACTCTCAGTTCCCTTGAAGGTTTCCAAATTTCTTGTAGAAGGAGATTTGACTGGTGAAGAGTTTTAGACCCATCTTGCCAAGTCACCGGTTAGGCCTAAAACCCTTTAAAATAGTGCAGCATTGGAAACCCCACTTGTATAGATAACCCAGATGCACTTTTCCTGTATTGTCTATAATGTCCAAAAGGGTACTCAAATACATGATTTATTTATAGGCTTGTTTGGGACTTTTACAAATTAAACCCCTAAAACTGCCTAGGGAGGGCTAATGCAATTAGGCCTATTTTGGTGTATGTAGAGACCTAGAAGGGTTAGGAAGCCAAGGTGATGGATTTGGTGAGCTTAAAACCTCAAAATACATTGAAGACACCTTGTAGATGCATTAGGAAACCATAGGAAGTGATTGTGTGTTAAGATCCTTGCAGGAGTGGTTGGAGCCCAGGAGAGGAGTGTGTGAGTAACTGAGGTGGCAACCTCAAGGAGTGGAGTTGATTGTCTAGAAACCATTGGCTATACCTAGGAGGCAAGTAAATAAGGTTCAGACCTAGGAGGTCTTATTATCATAACCCTTGCCAAGTGCCATAGGAAGGACTTGAGTAGTTGTAGGGTTGAGTAGGACAAGTCACTCAAGAAGGTGTAACAAACAAAGCTCCAAGACTCTCTGCATCAAAGTGGTATCAAAGCCATTCTTTGAAAGATTCAATGTATGTCAGATTGTGAAGAATCAAAAGCAAGTTCAATGCCTCCAAAGGCAATGTCTCCAGAAGCCATCTGATAGTTGGTGGCAAAGATGATATAAGGATTGAAGGATGTAGAATAAAGTAGAGGAACCAGAGAGGTCGAGAAGGAGAAAGGGAAGGTTAAGACATAATGGGGTGATGAGATTGATGAAGAAGTGGAAGATGGAGAGAAACCAACAATAGTAGCCATGCCTCAATACCAAAAGCTATCCTTGGATGTAGCCAAATCCATTTCTAAAGACAACTTGGATGGATTACCCACCTATGGAGGAAACCTTAGTGGATAAGAGTTGCTAGATTGGATAGAGGCTCTCAATAATCACTTTGATTACAAAGAGGTAGCATAAGAGAAAAGAGTCAATGTGGCCAAATCAAGAATGAGAGGATCAACATTGGTTTGGTGGAATATGATGCAAGAGGAAAGGATACAAGAAGGCAAAAAGAATCTCACTTCATGGGAGCGTATGAAGATTAGACTTAAGGCACAATTCCTTCTAGGAGATTATGAATTTCAAATCCATAAGAGACTGCAAAATCTTAAAAAAAGGGAGTTAGATATCCATGCATACACTGAGGAATTCCACAAACTCAGTTTGAGGGCTAAGAAGCATGAGAATGAAGTGGAGAAGTTGGCCAGGTACATGAATGGCCTTAGACATAATATACAAGATGAGATAAGTATCCTCACACCAAACACTATCCATAAGTGTTTTCAATTGGCCCTAAGGGAAGAAGAGAAGATCAAAATGAGGAGTGAACAAAATCAGAAACATAGGGGAGGTAAGAATTTCAAAGGTAGAGGAAACTTTGGTAGAGGGTAGAAATCATCAAGAAATGAAGAGCAACAAGGCCAAGAAGGCAATGGAGACTCTCAGAGAGGAGCATTTAGAGGATCCTATAGAGAAAGGAGCAATTTTAGGGGTAGGTTTGGAATTCAAGAAGAGGAAATATAGTCTTCATTTGTAGGTGTTATCATTGCAATCAAGTTGGGCATACTATGAGTAAGTGCCCGGGGAAAGCCTCAAGCTCCACAAGCTCATACATGGGGAAAAGAAGAACTCAATTGTTGCAAAAGGAAGACACTCAGAGTGTAACTTCTTCAATCAACAAGGCAGGGCCAGTGACGGATGGAGAAAACTTGATGATGAGGAGAACAATGCTCAAGATACCCCAAGCTCAAGAGCCACCCCAAAGGAAAAGTTTGCTTAGGACCACTTGTAGGTCACATGGGAAGATTTGTAAGGTGATTGTTGATTTAGGTTTCACTGAGAATATTGTCTCAATTGAAATGGTGGACAAACTCAAACTGAAAAGATTACCTCATCTCACTCCTTACAAGGTATCATGGCTCAACCGGGGGCAACATGTTTTGGTTGATGAACAAGCATGGGTGGATTTTGAAATTGGTGAATATAAGGATAAATTATTATGTGACATATTGCCTATGGATGTTTGTCATTTGCTGTTGGGCCGTCCATGGCAATATGATGTGAGAGCTACTCATGATGGGGAGAAGAGCAACTATCTTATCACTAAGAATGGGAAGAAGTATCAAATGGATCCACTACCTGAACCAAAGGAAGAAAATAAAATAGGCTCAAGTGTGATGTTGATGAGAGAAAAAGATTTTATAAAAGTGTTGAAACAAGAAGGTCAACAAGGCCATGCTATAGTGTTGAAGCCTAGAGATGAAGCTAAGGCAAATCTAATGAGTGAAGTGCCTCAAGAGGTGCAAGATCTACTCAAAGAATATGCAAAAGTGATAGGGGATGACATACCTGATTATTTGCCTCCAATGAGAGATGTAAATCATCAAATAGACTTAATACCAGGGGCCAATTTGCCAAACAAAGCTGCCTACAAAATGACACATAGCCAAAATGAAGAGATTGCCAAACAAGTGCCAAAACTCTTAGACAAAGGGTTTATTAGGAATATTTTGAGTCTATGTGTTATTCCTACTGTATTAGTGCCTAAAAAGGGAGGCAAATAGAGAATGTGCACAAGGATTGAGGACCTATTAGACAATTGAGGAGGTGCAAGCTATTTCATAAAGGTGGAGTTGAAGTTTGGTTATCATCAGATCAAAATCAGACCTAGAGATGAATGGAAGACAACCTTTAGAACCAATGCAAGCCTATATGAGTGGTTGGTGATGCCATTTGGCCTCACCAATGCACCTAGTACCTTCCAAAGGCTCATGAATGAAGTCTTAGTTGAGTTTATTGGTAGATTTGTAATTGTGTATCTTGATGACATTTTGTTCTACAGTAGGTTCAAGGAGGAACACCTCAGGCATTTGGAGATGGTTTTGAAGAAGTTGAAGGAGGCTCAACTCAAGATTAACCTTGAAAAATGTGAGTTTTTGAAAAAAGAGCATGTATACCTTGGTTTTGTTATTTCTCATGGATGTTTAAAAATGGATCCAAGTAAGGTAGAAGCAATACTTAATTGGCCTATTCCTAGGGACATAAGTGAAGTTAGAAGCTTTCATGGAATGACATCTTTTTATAGGAAATTTGTGAGAAACTTTAGCCATGTTTGTGCTCCTATTCTCAATATCATTAAAGGAGGGATTAAGTGTTACTTTAAGTGGATAGAGGAAGCCAATAAGGGGTTTGAAATATTGAAAACTGAGATATCAGAGCTGCCAACCCTTAGATTTCCTGACTTCAGTCAGTTGTTTACAGTAGAATGTGATGCAAGCCAAAGGGAAATAGGGGCAGTTTTAAGCCAAGAGGGACATCCTATAGCTTTCTTCTAAGAAAAGTTAAATGAAGCTAAGAAAAGGTAATCAACATATGACTTGGAGTTGTATGCAATGGTTCAACCACTGAAAAAGTGGCATCATTATTTTCTACCCAAAGAATTTGTAGTTTTCACTGACAACCATGCCCTTAGTTTCCTTAATTGGCAAGAGAAGTTGAACCAAAGACACCTAAAGTGGGTTGAGTACCTACAATCCTATACATTCACTATCAAAAACAAGAAAGGGGTAGCCAACAAAGTAGGTGATGCAATAAGTAGGAGAATCATGACCATGCAAAAGATTCAATTGCAAAGTGTGTGTTTGAGTGAGTTAAAATACCTCTACAAGGATGATAAACATTTTGCAGAGATATATAATGTTTGTACTAATTTTTCTAACACCTCACATGTATCTTATTCAGGATACATGATACAAGAGGGTTTTTTTTTCAAAGGTCATGTTCTTTGCATACCTCAATGTTCTATGAGGCAAAATATTTTACAAGAGAAGCATCAAGGAGGTCTTGGAGGTCATTTTGGCATTGATAAGACTTTGGAGCAGGTTGGTAGGTTTTATTATTGGCCCAAGTTGCAATTAGAAGTGAGAAGGTTTGTAGGGAAATGTATCATCTGCCAAAGAGCAAAAGGAACCTCAAGTAATGCAGGTCTATATCAACCCTTGGTCATACCTCAGAGGCCTTGGGAATGTTTGAGCATGGATTTTGTGTTAGGCTTGCCTAGGACACCAAGAGGATTTGATAGTGTGTATGTGGTGGTAGATAGATTCAGAAAAATGGCACATTTCATATCTTGCAAGAGCACCAATGATGCCACCTATATTGCAGGCCTCTTCTTCAAGGAGATAGTCAGAATTCATGGTCTTCCAATTAGCATTGTTAGTGATAGAGATGTGAAGTTTTTGAGCCACTTTTGGAAGGCACTTTGGAGGAAGTTGGGCACCAAGTTATCTTTCTCATCTGCCTATCATACTCAATAAAATGGTCAGACAAAGGTAGTCAACTGGTCATGGGTAACTTGCTAAGATGTCTTACAAAACAACATGGGTAGACTTGGGATCTAGTACTTGGACATGCAAAATATGCATATAATGACTCAGTGAACCGTAGCATAGGTAAGAGTCCTTTTGAGACAGTGTATGTATTCCATCCTAGGGGCATATTAGAGCTCAGATGTCTCAGTTCAATGACACCCAAGAGTGCACAAAGGGAGAACTTTACAAAAGGTATTAAAGAGGTGCATGATAAGGTAAGACAGTCCTTGCAACAAAAATCCGAGCAGTATATGGTTAAAGCTAATAAAAAAAGGAGGAAGGTACAATTTAAAGTAGGAGACTTAGTGCTGGCATATCATAGGAAGGAGAGACTTCCAAAAGGGCAGCCTATCAAGCTCATGATGAAGAAAATTGGACCTCTCAAGGTGGTGCACAAGTATGGGCAGAATGCATATGAGGCTGAACTTCCTCCTACCTTGGGAATATCTCCTATTTTTAATGTATGTGATCTCTATCCATACAAGGGGGAGTCACCAACAAATCAGATAGACATGCCATCACCAGTACATGAAGATTGGATAAAGGATTTGCCACCTAGTCAACCGGTTGAGTTAGAGAGCATCTTGGATACCAAGATAGTAAAAAAGACAAGGAAAGGAGTCTACAAGGAATATATTGTCAAGTGGAAAGGGTTACCTGATTCAGATGCCATGTGGATGTTAGAGGCAGATATACTTCAACATGGAGTGGATATTTTAGACCTTATAACTCAAGGGACTTGAGTTCTTTGACCCAGGGGAGTATGATGCAGGGCACCTAGCTCTCCAAGTTAAAAGTTTTTGTTTTCTTTCAAATTTGAGTGTTATCATTGTGATGTAATAATGGAACAACCATTGAAGACCCAGTAGAGCCATGGTTGAGTTGTCCAAGTTTTTGTTTGAGTCAATTGTGTCCAAGATGCTGACAACCTGAGAAGTGAGATGCTTAGGTAGTTCACAGGTAAAGTACTCCAGATGAATGTATTCATGTTTTAGGGGTCAATTGTGTTGTGCTTATGTCTTATAGGGTGTTAGAGGACCTTCAGGAGTCTTAAAATGCATTAGAATTCAAAGTTGCATCTTGGAGCCAAAAGTTGTCAAAATTTGCTGAGCAACATTTTGCAATTTCTTGCAAAAGTTGCATTTTTGGTTTTAGGCATTAAAAGTTGGTTGAACCAACTGGAACAAGAGAATATAAGCCAAAATTCACTTCATTGTATGTGTTGGAGGTTTGGAAATGCAAGAGCAAGTTTTTGGTATGTGAAGCAACCTTGTTTCCACCGATTTTTGATAGTTTACTCTTATTTTCATTGTTTTGTATAGTCCAGTACGGACTAGATGGTGTAAATCCATTGTAATTATGGGTATTCATTTAATTTGTCTTCTTAAATTTTTATTTTCAGGTTTTATTGTCCTAAGTTGTAGAGATTACCTCCATTCTTTGCAACTAGGAGCAAAACCCTTGCAAGTAGGGTTTAAGAGCAAGAAATGGCTCTAACCTAGGCATTCTTGGATGAAACCTATTGAAATCACTAAGAATGCTAGGTTAGGGTCTGTACATAGGTTTATAATAGGGTGTGTGGTGTTGCAAGTGCAGGAGCAGGAGAAACAATGAAGCCCTAGGCTCACTGCTGGGAGTAGGTGAGTTAGGACAACAAGAAAGGTGTGATTTATGAGAACATGGGGATTGGTGCAGGACCAAGTGACACATGAATGGAAATCCTTTGATTTCCCTTGAAGGTTCCCAAATTTATTGGAGCATGAGATTTGACTGGTGAAGAGTTTTAGACCCATCTTGCCAATTCACCGGTTAGGCCTAAAACCCTTCAAAATAGTGCAACATTGGAAAATCCACTTGTATAGATAAACCAAATGCACTTTTCTAGTATTGTTTGTAACTTCCAAAAGGGTACTCAAATCAATGATTTATTTCTAGGATTGTTTGGGACTTTTGAAAATTAAACCCCTAAAACCTCATAGGGAGGGCTAATGCAATTAGGCCTATTTTGGTGCCGATAGAGACCTAGAAGGGTTAGGAAGCCAAGGCGATGGATTTGGTGAGCCTCAAACCTCCAAATACATTGAAGACACCTTGTAGATGCATTAGGAAACCATAGGAAGTGATTGTGTGTTAAGATCCTTGTAGGAGTGGTTGGAGCCCAGGAGAGGAGTGTATGAGTAACTGAGGTGGCCACCTCAAGGAGTGGAGTTGATTGTCCAGAAACCATTGGCTATACCTAGGAGGTAAGTAAAGAAGGTTTAGACCTAGGAGGTCTCATTATCATAACCCCTGCAAAGTGCCATAGGAAGGAATTGAGTAGTTGTAGGGTTGAGTAGGACAAGTCACTCAAGAAGGTGTAACAAACAAAGCTCCAAGACTCTCTGCATCATTTTGACAAAAAGGGAGAGGATATAAAAAAATTGCCAATTATTCTTCTAGATCATGAAATGGAATATCAGGACCATAGGGAGAAAGCAGTGATGAATCTAAATTTCCTTATAAATTGGACAAATGTGGTGGTGAATCTAGAGCCGAACTAGATAGCAAAGTTCATGGAGATGGAAGGTTTGGAGCTACAGAGTCATTGAAACAATATGGAAATAGGAAGCCCCATGGAAAATGCAAAAATGGAGGATAGTACTGAAGGTTAGAGATGTTAGAAAAGCCCCTTTGTTTTGAGGTTTTTAGCATAATGTCCTATAAGTTTCTTTAGTAGGCTTAACAAGGTAGATAGTAAAGGAAATTGAGAATAGACTTATATGGTAGGTAGTATTAGATGGTGAACAAATATCTATAAACTTTAATGCTTACGAACCATATCTTCTTGCAAGCAATTTTGTAATATGTCAATAGAAACTCTATCTCAGAAGGGATTTCACAATGATGTGATTTTATTTTATATTAATGCAGGGGATTGGGCCAAACTAGTAGTTTAATTATCAAAAAAAAAAATTATGCTAAAAACTGAGTAATAAATACTTTAGATCCAGTTTTACAAGTTCCTCCATGATTAAGGCATGTCATAATACCAATCGAGCAACATCAATCCTTGTGTAAGAATCAAAGATAGGGGTTTCATATCAAAGGTAACATTTCTTAATTCAAGAATATCCATTAAGGTTTCAACCTTTTTCCTTTATGAGGAGAAGGTCTCTTTTCATCAAACATTATTGTAGTGGAAGTAGGAACACCAATACAAAGACCCATATGAGTTTTGACATAACCCAATGATTTCCAAACGTTAAGCCCCTTTTTCATTATATGACTTAAAATTATATCTACTTGAACCTTAATATAAGAATCCCATAAGCATGATAATTATATTTTTTCATTCCCATTTATAGCACATAGGTTATCCTTACAAAATATTAATGGGGTGTTTGATAAGGTATATTTCTATCTCCTTTCTTTTATTTGCACACCCTCTTTCTTGCATTATATAATGAGAAATTCAATTGGATTATCTTAATATCATATTAATTAATATCCAAATTCCAATATCCCTATGCATAAATTAATTATTCATCAATTCCAAGGAATCAAAAATTCAATCCATATTCAATACTTCATATATGCATAAGAAATTATTGATTATTACTTATTAGTTCATCACATGAAAAAAATAGATGTTAGAGCTATTTTAATTTTCATCATAATCAAAGAAGATATATATAAGTAAGTAGGACACAACCAATGGAATAAATTCACCATCACCATTTCAATTTAACTAACTAAGATATGTACTAAATTAGGGCTGCATTAACTATTGAAGATGTGGGGTTTAACACTTTGATTTCTATGCCTGGTTCACATCTGATTATGCTTATTTGTGGGACTTATTTTGGAAACTAGGTGTAATACCCTACTCATGACCTTTTTCTTGAGTAAATTGTTGAGACTGGGGCACCCAATGCCCTTGTCCATGGACTAG